>NW_024081476.1:76491-90248 GCF_003009895.1 Hyaena hyaena | reverse complement strand
CTTTTCATAAATGGCTTTTATGCTGTTTAAGTAAGTTCCTTCTATCTCTACTTTCTCGAGGTTTTTTTAAATAAGAAGGGATGCTGTGTTTTGTCAAATGCTTTTTCTGCATCTAATGACAGAATCATAAAGTTTTTATCTTTTCTTTTGTTAATGTGATTTATCACATTGATTTGTGAATATTGAATGAGCCCTGTAACCCAGGAATGAATCCCAATTGATTATGGTGGATAATTCGTTTTATATGCTGTTGAATTCAATTTGCAATTATCTTCTTGAGAATTTTTGCATCCGTATTCATCAAGGATATTGGTCTGTAGTTCTCTCTTTTTCCTGGGTCTCTGTCTGGCTTGGGAATCAAAGTGATGCTGGCTTTGTAGAATTAGTCTGGAAGTTTACCTTGGATTTCTTTTCCTTTTGGAATAGCTTGAGAAGAATGGGTATTAATTCTGTTTTAAATGTCTGGTAGAATTCCCCAGGGAAGCCATCTGGCCCAGGGCTCTTATTTGTTGGGAGATTTTTGATCACTAATTCAATTTCTTCACTAGTTATGGGTCTGTTTAGATTTTCTATCTCTCCCCATGTGAATTTTGGTCGTAAGTGTGTGTTTAGGAATTTGTCCATTTCTTCTAGTTTGTCCAGTTTGTTGGCATATAATTTTTCATAGTATTCACTGATAATTGTTTGTGTTTCTGAGGGATTGGTTGTAATAAGTCCATTTTCATTCATGATTTTGTCTATTTGGGTGCTCTCTCTTTTCTTCTTGATAAGCCTGGCTAGAGGTTTTCAATTTTGTTTATTTTTTCAAAAAACCAACTCTTGGTTTCATTGATCTGCTCAAATTTTTAAAAATTCTATATTATTTATTTCTGCTCTGATCTTTTATTTCTTTTCTTCTGCTGGGTTTTGGGTGTTCTTGTTGCTCTGCTTCTAGTTCCTTTAGGTGTGCTGTTAGATTTTGTATTTGTGCTTTTTCTAGTTTCTTGAAATAGGCCTGGAGTGCAATGTACTTTCCTCTTAGGACTGTGTTTGCTGCATCCCAAAGAGTTTGGATTATTTTATTTTAATTTTCAACAACCCTATATTTTTAAATTTCTTCTCTAATTGCCTGGTTGGCCCATTCATTCTTTAGTAAGCTGTTCTTTAACCTCTATGTTTTCAGAGGTTTTCCAGACTTTTTACTGTGATTGATTTCAAGTTACATAGCATTGTGATCTGAGAGTGTGCATGGTATGATCTCAATTCTTTTATATTTATTGAAGGCTGTTTTGTGACCCAGTATGTGATCAATCTTGGAGAATGTGCCATGCACACTTGAGAAGAAAGTGAATTCCATGGCCTCAGGATGTAGAGTTCTAAATATATCTGTCAGATCCATCTGGTCTAATGTGTCCTTCAAGTCCATTGTTTCTTTAGTGATTTTCTGTCTAGTTGATCTATCCATTGCTGTAAGTGGAGTATTAGTGTTCCCTGAAATTAGCATATTCTTATCAATATGACTGTTGATGTTTGTGATTAATTGTTTTATGTATTTGGGTGCTCCCGAATTTGTGCATACACACTTATAATTATCTATGCTTCTCGGTCTTTCGGTCTTTTGGCTAAGATCAAGTGTATAATTGTTAACTCTTCCTAATGGATAGATCCAGTAATTATATAATGCCCTTCTTCATCTCTTATTACTGCCTTAACTTTAAAGTCCAGTTTGTCCAATATAAGTAAGGATACTCCAGCTTTCTTTTGACTTCCAGTAGCATGATAGATATTTTTCCATCCCCTTACTTTCAATCTGAAGGTGTCCTCAGGTCTAAAATGAGTCTCTTGCAGACAGCAAATAGGTGGATCTTGTTTTTTTGTTTTTATCCATTCTGCTACCCTATACCTTTTGATTGGGGCATTTAGTCCATTTACATTCAGTGTTATTATTGAAATATATGGGTTTAGAGTCACTGTGTTCTCTGTAGGATTCATGCTTGTAATGGTGTCTCTGGTACCCCCTGTTCCTTGCAACATTTCCCTCATAGAGTCTCCTTAGGATTTCTTGTAGGGCTAATTTAGTGGTGATGAATTCCTTCAATTTTTTTTGTTTGGGAAAACCTTTATCTCTCCTTTTATTCTGAATGACAGGTTTGCTGGATAATAGATTCTTGGCTGCATATTTTTCCTGTTCATCACATTAAAGATTTCCTGCCATTCCTTTCTGGCCTGCCAAGTTTCAGTAGATAGGTCTGTCACCACTCTGACAGGTTTCCCTTTATGTTCAGGTTCTTTGATCCCTAGCTGCTTTCAGAATTCTCTCTTTGCCCTTATATTTTGCCACTTTTACTATGATATGATCGATTCAAGTTATGTCTGAGGGGAGTTCTCTGTGCCTCTTGGATTTCAATGTCTGTTTCCTTCCCCAGATTGGGGATGTTTTTTGTTATAATTTGTTCTAGTACCCCTTCATTTCCTTTTTCTCTTTCTTCTTCTTCTAGAATTCCTATGATATGGATATTGTTCCATTTGATTGCATCACTCAGTTCTTGAATTCTCCTTTTGTGTTCCTGGATAAGTTTATCTCTCTTTTCTTTAGCTTCTTCTTTTTCTATATTTGTGTCTTCTAATCAACGTATTCTCCTCTCTGTCTCTTCCATCCGTGCATTGGCTGCCTCCATTTTATTATGCACCTTGTTTACAGCATTTTTTAATTCATCACAAGTATTTTTAAGGTCCATAGTCTTTGTAGCAATAGAGTCTCTGGTGTTTTCCATGCATTTTTTCAAGCCCAGCGATTAATTTTATGACAATTGTTCTAATTTTTGGTCAGTTATGTTGCTTATATCTGTTTTGAGTAATTCTTTAGCTATCACTTCTTCTTGGAATTTCTTTAGAGGAGAGTTCTGTTTCATCATTTTGGCTAGCTTTCTGTCTCCTGTAAGTTTTAAAGGCTTGTTATGTGCTCTGCACCTGTGAGTACTGCTATATTAAAGGAGGCTCACAGAGAGGCAAACCATGAGAGACTCTTGAATGCTGACAAAAACTGAGGACTGATGGATCTGGGGGGGAGGGGGGAGGGGTATGGAGGAGGACACTTGTGGGGATGAGCACTGAGTGTTATGTGGAAACTAATTTGACAATAAACTATTTAAAAAAAAAAAAGGAGGCTCACAGACTGTCCATGATCTGTCCATTCAGGAAGTGTTCTATAATGGTGTCCTTTGGTCTCTGTTGTTGAGATTTTGGTTATTTTATTTCCCTACTTACAGTGATATTTGGGACTCTCCACCATGTGTACTTTGGCTTGTTTCCTGAGGTAGCCCTGAGGCTGTCTCCTTAGTAGACTTGGTCTGTTTTCCTCCCAGACTCTTGCAGTTCAGAGTCTTTTGGCTTCAGCCCTTTTTTGTTTGAGAGATGCATGCAGGAAGTACAGAACTCCCTATTTCTCCATCATGTTGCCGTGGTACTAACGATTTATTTATAATTGTTTAGGGTGGATGACAGGTCCCTTAGTATTCATTATACCATTCTGTCTTTTTTATATAAATTTGGACATTTGTATAATTGAAGGTAAAACAGGGGGGCACCTGGGTGGCTCAGTTGGTTAAACGTCTGACTTCAGCTCAGGTCATGAGCTCACAGTTCTTGAATTCAAGCCCCACATCAGGCTGTCTGCTGTCAGCACAGAGCCCGCTTCAGATCCTCTGTCTCACTCTCTCTCTCTTTGTGCCCTTCCCCCTGCACATGCATGCTCTCTCTTTCTCTCAAAAATAAAAACTTTAAAAAATTTAAAAATAACTAGAATTCAATTTTTTAAAAGAGAAGTAAAATTGAATAAATAAGGAAAGTAAAACAGAAAAGTTACTCTCCCTCCTCTCTGGAGGCTGGGCTGCAGGAGACCAAGATGAAAACAGGAAGGGGCATCTGGGTGGCTAGTTGGTTAAGTGTCTGACCAGCTCAGATCATGATCTCATGGTTCATGAGTTTGAGTCCCACATCGGGCTCTGTGCTAAATGCTTGCTCAGAGCCTGGAGCCTGCTTCGGATTCTGTGTCTCCTTCTTTCTCTGCCCCTCCCCCACTCATGCTCAGTCCCACTCTGTCTCTCAAAAATAAATAAATGTAATTTAAAAAAATATGAAATCAGGAAGACTTGTTAGAAAGCTATAGTAATAGTCCTGGTGAGAGAAAAAGACCCGAGTGAAGGCTCCAATATGAGAAATGCAGAAGATAAATATTTAGAAGTAAAACTGAATAGACTTGGTGATTAACTGGTTATGAGGAGAAGCTTGCTGAGTAGGTAGGCATTGGATCCAACAACAAGGATGTAGAATTTCAGAATATGACTCTATTTTTAATGATTGACTGCCTGACCACTTTCAAGTCCTCTTTCTCTTCCAGTCTACATCTGGGCAAGGTGCCAGGAAAATCCGAGTGTTCCCTCCCTTGGTGCTGGTGAGAACCTTTATCCCAGCCTCACCTTTGGATCATAATAAAGCCCCAATACCCCAATTCAGCCTCCTTTCCCTACTCACTTAAAGGTGTGTTTTTTTTTTTTTTTTTTTTTTTTTTTTTTTTTTTTTTTTTTTTTTTTTTTTTTTTTTTTTTTTTTACCAACTTGAATCTGTTCCATTTTCCCCAGAAGTCTCATTATGTGAGTAATGAACATGTTACAGCCTTTTGGTAAATGTGTGGCATCATCAGTCTCAATATCCAAACCAGATTTGGGGGGGGAGTCCATCCTGCCCCTTCAGGTTGATGACTACATGAATAAATGAGGAAGTTCAGGTTATGTTTGGTAGCAGAGGGGGAACTGAGGGACAGGAATGAGCTCCATTTGGGCATACTGTGGGGTACCTACATATAATGTACCTAGCAAGGTTCTGGACAAATAGCAGACACTCAGAAATGCTAGCTTATTTTTTCTGTGAGCCTCTATCTTCTTACTTCTTTTGAGTTTAGAATTTATTTAACTGTGGATTTTTACCAAATTACAGAGGCTTAAAATATCCTTAATAATGATAATAATAGTTGCCAGTTATTGGTCACCTGCTCTACGGCAGGCATTGTATTAGAGACTTTGCAGATACTATATCTTGTTTAATCTTTACAACAGCTCTTTGAGGTAGATGTAATCCCACTTTTATAAATGAGGACAACTGAGGCTTTGAAGTAACACAGTAGGTAGGTGCAAAATTAAAATCCGGGTCAATGAGACTGCAAAACTGTGCTGTATTTACTATGTTATACATCCTCTCTACATGAACATTAAAGTAGATTGATAATATCTATCACTTACTTCATAGTATACAGCATGCAAAGGATGTCAGCTTGCTCCTGTAAGCTGGAGGTTTCCTTCAACTGTAAAACGAGTGCTTTGAAGTCCACCTCCCCAGATTGGTCTCTAGGAAGGTGTATTTCTACACGAACAGAGGGAACCTTTAGTTCGAGAAAGGACAGAAAAACTTAAGTCCACAAGTGTTCAACTTAAATAATGCCCTAGAGTGTCGATCTGATCACCTCTAAACCTTTTCCATAGGAATTCCTTACATTTTGATAGAAAGTAAAACAAAAGCAATGAAATCTTCAACACGAATGATATAGCAATTTCGTTTTCTTAGAGCCTGGCTAGGAAACTCTTGTTCATTTTTATTTATATTTTAATGTTTATTTATTTTTGAAAGAGAGAGAGAGAGAGAGAGGATGCGAGTAGGGGAGGGGCAGAGAGAGAGGGAGACATAGAATCCAAAGCAGGCTCCAGGCTCTGAGCTATCAGCACAAAGCCAGAGGTGGGGCTTGAACTCATGAACTACGAGATCACGACATGAGCCGAAGTCAGATGCTTAACTGACTGAGCCACCCAGGCACCCCAAAGCTTGCTTATTTTAAAAGCGACCTAAAAAGGAGTATATCTTCACCAGGGTAGCATTTTGCCTACCACCAGTTATTAGCAGAAACCATAAGGGGTAGTTCTGTTATTTGTCATACAAATGGCAGTTTTGCAAAGAGCTGACAGAAATACCTCATATGCAAGTTTACCTGGTCCTCTCGTGGGCAATGAGGAGAGTCAAGTAAGCTCAATGAAGGCCGGGAAGCCTGAAATATCTTTGTAGGAAGATACATGTGAACATCTGCAAGAGGTTGACATTTATGGGAAAGGTTAGATAACTTAGGAGACTAGAAAACAATTCACAGTTGCCCTCAAAATCAAGTTACATAGGAGTTGTTCTTTATAGAACAAGAGTGAGAAATTTATCCTTTCTCACTAATATCAAAGAAAAGAAATATGAATATCAGATAAAGATTGTTCAATCAACCATATTTTCCATGGAATGCCTAGAATTGTAGCATTAAATGGACATTTAAGATATTCAATTCTATGAATGTAATCCATACCAAAATGGTTCTATCACTGACACTTTGATCAAATACCATATATAACAGAAAGAACCCAGTGCTATTTTCTATTTTCTGGACTATCCTGGGAAAATACCTGGCTGTCAGCAGTTGAATTTCCTTGAGCATTGGGAAACGGATGTTTAACCCTATGTAGGGAATAAAAAAAATGTAGTGGCTGACCTACTTTGAGATATTCCTAATATTTTAATTTATAGTCCAAATACTTACCATAACCTCAAAGGAGAGCTATCTTGTCACTTTCACCATTTTACAGGTATAGAAAGAGAGATACAGAGCTCAAATAACTGTTCAAGCAAGTAAGTAGCAGAGCTGGGAATTAAGCTCAAGTTTCCTGGTTCACAATCTAGAAGTAGAACTTAGGAGAGTTGATCTCTTCACATGAACCCTTGGTCAAAGAAGCATACTCAAAGGGTATGCTAAGCTTTTCCCTCTTCTGATTGTTAAATGATTCATGTTTAATATCTTTGGTTAGTAATAGTCAATAAGGTTTTAGACAGCAAAAACATGCACCTCAATAATTCTCATCATCTGTAAAATGTTACCATTTAAGTCCTTTTGGTGTGGCCAAGGAGCCCTTCTGTCCCTTCAGATGCAGCTACCACAGAGACACTGAGTACTATTAGGAACCATGACTCCTCCTAGCAATGGGTGATTGGCGACATGCTTCACTGCACATATTGGAGGTAGTGGTCATGGGGAGGACAATGACAGTGTTGAATAAGGAGTACTGCAGTTGAGAAACAAACACAACTCTTACGCTGTTGGAACAACTGACTGTAAATGTCACAGCTGACGTAAGGGAACTAGATACAGCTTACTTAAGGGCATATATCTCCCTCTCCATTTCCAGGTTATCTTGTAATCCTCGTAGAGCTTTCTCTTTAAATAAAAGTGCTCCCAAAGGAGTAGCTTTTCAAAGGAAAAAAGTCTTTTCATCACTTTAATACTGATGTTAAAATTCTCCAAGTCTCCTGTTCTGCCTCTTCTCACTATGTAATGGTTAAACCAGACCACACAGCACCATCAATGGCAAAACTATACGCAATTTACTAAATTTACAAATATTTTAGTGTCTAATATGTTCCGTCTGTCTAAAATGCTGGGGATAAAGCAGTGAACAAAACAGAGTTCCTGCTTGCACTGCTAATAAACTCCCCGCCCCAATCCTGGGCTTCACGTCAATCCTGTGCCTGACTCCAGTGAGTCATGGCATTACTCACTCTGTACATGCAGCTCCTTGGCCTTGGTCACCAAGGACATTAAATCGCAGGTTGTTTGCACAGCAGCTCGGAGCCGATCTAGCCCTCCCTTCTGTGAGGTGAGAGCTAGTTTAGGATGGGGAGCAGTGTGCGCCAAAAGGTGATCTAAATAGTGAGCAACTTCATCACCACAGCGAGCTGCAAGGTTAGTGGGGGTAGGGGGAAGAGAAAAAAAATGAACATTTTAGTTACTTCACAATCTACCCTACCAACCAGAATGATTGGCTCCTGTGCCCATAACACAGCATCAGAAGTAGGTTGTTTTAGATCATGGCAGGGGCGGGGGTGGGGGGGAAGCTTGTGGTCATTTTACAATCTCATAGCTTTACCATTTAGAAACTATGGCCATTTACCGGGACCCACCTGTTCTTCAACTTTGCTTAGACAATATTAGGACCTCTGAAAGCAGTATTAGCTTTTTTAAGGACAGGTGGAGCAAGGATTTCATAATCCTTGTGTTCACACGTATATGTCAACATGATGGTAGTGGGATGGTAGTGGTGGTGGAAGAGGAGCAGAATGGGGGCCCTTGGAGTCTCACTGGTGTGAGGAAACTTTTGTGAAAAAAAGCAAAAATCTTCCACTAGACACCGAGCCTCACTGAAAACAGACAAATTCCATAAGTGGCAGCAAAATTTGCTAAGGGAAAAACAATTTCCATGTGGTACTGGTGTCAAAAGGACTACTGGCCACATATTGGTCCTTTTAGTCACCATATTCATATATTCACCAAATATTTCTTGCCTACTCAGTACTAGGTGGTATACTAGCTGCCGAGGTTTCAGTGGTGAAGGAGGCAGATACGGTCCCTATCCTCTTGGGCTCTCTTTCTCCCACTCACCTCCTATAACATTATTCCTAACTATGGATAATGAAAACAAAACACATACACAGACCTCATGGATCCTAACGTTTCAGACTTCGCATGAATATTCACAACATTTATAGTAGGAAAAGCACAGTATTTGGATTCATACTAAAATCTGCTAGGTCAGTTATTCATCATCTGGTTTTTGAGCATCTTCAGTGATCTCCCCAGATGTTTTTCTGTATTATGATGTGATCAATGAAAAATAGCAAAGCTGTAAAAATGGAACTCATTTCAGTGACATCCTAATGACAAATATTATATAACCTTGAATACGATATAGATACTTGAGTGGAGGATTATGTAGAATATGGAGGGAAGTGTTCTTGACATGGAAGAGCTGCCAAGTGATAAACACGATAAACTTTGTGAGACCACCTATGAGTAAATCCAGAGAGGACAAAGTGACTTAGAATGCACAATATCAAATTTAGTAATATATATATCATTAAAAAGTTGTGTTTTAGAAAGTAATCTAAGAGAATGAGTGCTAGAGATGAAAGTCCCAACTACCCATAGAATAGCAAACAACCTCAATATATGATTATTCTTGTCTGGTTTTCAAAGTATTTGTTTATGCCAAGATAGATATCATGACTTTGGTAATTATTAATAACAGGAAATAACCTTGTATTAATGTATTTTTCTAAGGAAGAAATTCACACTATTTTAGATCTTACAAAAACAAATGCAGAGTGAATTCAATGGTACTTAGGTGAGTAAATGTTGAGCCCAAACAAGAAATCATCCTGACTGCTGATGTGTTGCGTATGTTGGTCTATTGCATATGAGATAATGTTTTCAACCTCACTAAGGAAAGCCAATTTATTATTTTCTTTTCTCTAACACACCACTCTTAGAATAAAGAAACTGGATGCCTTAAGATACAGGCTAACAGTCAAAGATACAGACAATGAAAGCAGGCAAACCATATTTTAGATAGAAGAACAATTTGCTCCTATTGGCCCTTCTCTCTTTGGGATTCAAACAATGTAATTCTGGCCCCGCCTAGGTTAGCATTTTAACACGTTAGGGTGTTTCTCAGCTATTTTAAATATATGCCACCATGATGTTTTCTCACTATAGCATCTTTGTATTCCTAACAGCCAGTCAGATTTGTTGTGCTTTATTTGTCTAGTTTGTAATATGAAAGCAATAGGCACACTGAATAGGTTTTTTTTTCAAGCTATGCAGACCTCCCCAGAGATTCTGTGCCCCAATAACATTATACATAAAAAGTACTCTGAGATTCTTAGTTTTATGCTTTTAAGTATCAAAAAGCAGTACTGTATAGGGGCGCCTGGGTGGCTTAGTCGGTTAAGCGTCCGACTTTCGCTTAGGTCATGATCTCACGGTTCGTGGGTTCGAGCCCCGCGTCGGGCTCTGTGCTGACTGCCAGCTCAGAGTCTGGAGCCTGTTTCAGAGTCTGTGACTCCCTCTCTCTCTGACCCTCCCCTGCTCACGCTGTCTCTCTCGCTCTCTCTCTCATAGAAATAATAAAAATAAAACATTAAAAAAAAGCAGTACTGTATAATTATCCTTATATATGCTTAATTAAATACCTCTCACTCACCACTGTTTCCTTTCATTTTGAAATCACCAGCCATTTTTTATACCCAGGAGAAAAGTCTTCCCTAACCTTAGTAAGAGATAGTCAAAATCCATTCTCCATAATCACCACAGGGATATTAGACCAGGAACCAAAGGTAAGTAGAAGGATAAAGAGTGAAGCCAAACAGAAGTAGAAACCTAGGTGTATTAAATAGGTGTGAGGCTGCTGGTAGTGAGAAATATTAAGGAGGATGCTCAACAATACTTTGTATTCTTGGCCCAGCAAGGCCACTGCCTTTATGAAGCTTCCTTACCATTATTAGTTGAACCGTAGCCATTCATCCAGTCACCAGGTTCCAGCTCATTATAGTTATCGTCATAATCTTCACTGTACAGCTTACCCTCAGGTCCAGGATCCATGAAGCTCAAATGTGTGCAGCAAGATGTTGTCAAAAACTCTGACAATTTACCTGTTTGAATCCTGATAATTACAGGGCAAACAGAAAACAGAAAACCAGAGGAAATCCTTTTAAAACAACACATTTCAGTTTAAAAAAAAAAAAAAGGCTACCTAGACTGTTTGGTTGGAGGACTCATAATGTTTATATAATAGTATAAATTTTGTCAATATGAAATTTCATAGCACTCCTAGGCATGGTGTAGTGTCGGTTAGGGTACTGTGTTAATAAAGACTACAGTTATGGGTTCACAATCTATCAGCAGATCAGTTTGTTCTCTTTCACTGCCATATACTATGCTGCTAATGATGTCAAGTATCTGGCCAAAATTTCTATTGGCTACAGAGAATCTGGGACAGAATGAAGAGAAATCATCATAAATCTATCGCATCATTAAAAAAAAAAGGATTCAAAGATCATTTAAATTTTTTTTAATTTTAATTTTTTATTTTCCTTAGTATGTTTTTTTAAACTTTAAATTCAAGTTAGTTGACATACAGTGTAGTCTTGTCTTCAGGAGTAGAAGCCAGTGATTCATCTCTTACATATAACATCCAGTGCTCATCCCAAAAAGTGCCCTCCAGCCATTTAGCCATTAATGCCCATCAGCCATTTAGACCACACCCCCTCTTTCCCTCCAGCAACCCTGTTTGTTCTCTATATTTAAGAGTCTCTTATGGTTTGCCTCCCTCTTATTATCTTATCTTGCTTTTCCTTCCCTTCCCCTATGATCATCTGTTGTGTTTTCCAAATTCCACATATGAGTGAAATCATAGGATCCGTCTTTCTCTGACTGACTTATTTTGCTTAGCATAATACATTCTAGAGAGATCAAAGATCATTAAATTTTTAAATGTTTCTTTTTTAATTTTTTTATGTTTTATTTATTTCTGAGAGGGAGAGAGAGAAACAGCATGAACAGGGGAGGGTCAGAGAGAGAGGGAGACACAGAATCCGAAACAGGCTCCAGGCTCTGAGCTAGCTGTCAGCACAGAGGCCAGTGTGGGGCTCGAACCCATGAACCGTGAGATCATGACCTGAGCTGAAGTCGGACGCTTAACTGACTGAGCCACCCAAGTGCCCCCAAATGTTTCTTTATTTAGTTTTGAGACAGGGAGAAAGCTGGAAAGGGGCAGAGAGTGTGGGAGAAAGAAACCCCAACTACGCTCCACACTGTCAGTAGAGACCTGATGCGGGGCTTGAACTCACAAACCATGAGATTATGACCTGAGCCAAAACCAAGGGTCAGATGCTCAACCAATTGAGCCACCCAAGTACCCCTAAAGATCATTTTGAAAATCAAAGAGGGTATTTGAAAATTTTATGAATTATGGAGAATTGTAGGCCATATCCTCCCCTGTCTACAAAACCAATTGCAAAACCTGAAGGGAAAGTCATTAGTACTGATTTTCTAAAAAACACAGCTTGGGACCACCTGGGGCTGCCACCAACAACCTGTACGTATTCCAGGACAAAATCAACTGAGGAAGCTAGTGTAAGGACTGATTCTGGTTGTTTTTTCAGAGAAAGGATGTTATCTTTTCACTGAAGAGCAGTGACGCATTTTCCTCTTCCCTTCACAGACTGGAGAGGCTGGCCTTCTGCCTTCAGTGAAGTGAGTCACATTGCTGCTCAAGTGAAAAACCCACTCAAAGCAGAATTGATGGACAGTGCTCAATAAAGGCCATTACTCAAAACAGATGTAAAAAAAGAAAAAAAAAAGCCAGTTTGACGGGGCTCCCAATGGCCAGACCTTGGATAATTTGAACACCGAAACAAGCAATGACAGGAATGGAGCATGGCATATTGAATAATATCAGAATTAATGAATCTATGCTGACACTAAAATGACAAAATAAAAGGGGATAAGGGGAAGCTCTTTTTAAAATTTCATCGGAAAAAATTTTTTTTGAAAGAGTGAGAGAGTGTGTGCACACACGCATGAGCAGAAGAGGAGCAGAGGGAGAGGGAGAGAGCTTAGCATGGAGCCTGACACGGGGCTCGATCCCATGACTCTGGGATTATGACCTGAGCCAAAATCAAGAGTTGGTCGCTTAACCAACTGAGTCATCCTGGCACCGCAGAAAGCTCTTTTATAATTTTTAATTTTTAAATGTTTATTTATTTTGAGACAGAGAGAGAGAGAGAGCGCACAAGGGTGGGGAGGTGCAGAAAGAGAGGGAGACACAATTTGAAGCAGGCTTCAGGCTCTGAGCTGTCAGCACAGAGCCGGATGTGGGGCTCGAACTCACAGACCATGAGATCATAACCTGAGCTTCTGAGTCAGAAGATTTACCAACTGAGCCACCCAGGCACCCCAAGAAAGCTCTTTATTTAAACAGAAGGATTCTAATTAATAAATATGCACAGAATGATAGAAACACAGAATCATCACTTTAAAACCCGACTAGTAGTGACTGATTCAGCAATGTAAGATAAGAGTGTTTGGTTAAAGACTGTCATAGAAAGGATAGGAGAAACTTAGCAGATAATGCTTTAACCAAATTAAAAGACATTCTGCAATATAAACTGACCTTCTGTCTTTAAAATTGTGTTGAAACTGTCATGAAATATCCACAAAAGGCTGGGGAATTATTCTAGATTAAAAGACATCAAGGAGATATAATAACTAAATGCCAATATGTGATCTTTGATTGCATCCTAGAGCGGGGGAAAAAAGCTATGGGAAAAAAACATTATTAGGACAATTGGGTAATTTTGAATATGGATGCTATATTAGGCAAGAGTACTGTATCAATATTAAATTTTGTGAAGTGTGATGATTATATATCAGCCATGTGTGAGAAAACCCTTGTTCTTTTTTTTTTTTTTTTTTTACAAATAGTTTATTGTCAAGTTGGTTTCCATATAACACCCAGTGCTCATCTCCACAAGTGCCCTCCTCCATGCCCATCTCCCCCCTCCCCCCAACATCCATCAGTCCTGTTTGTTTCTCAGCATTTAAGAGTCTCTCATGGTTTGCCTCTCTCCCTTTCCCCCACCATTTCCCCCCTTCTTCTCCCCCATGGTCCTCAGTTAAGTTCCTCCTAATCCTCCTATACGTGCAAACATGTGATATTTGTCCTTCTCTGCCTGACTTACTTCGCTCAGCATAACACCCTCAAGGTCCATCCATGTTGCTACACATGGCCAGATTTCATTCTTTCTCATTGCCATGTAGTATTCCATGGTATAGATAAACCACATCTTCTTGATCCATTCGT
>NW_024081476.1:65823-75695 GCF_003009895.1 Hyaena hyaena | reverse complement strand
TCCATGCACATCTCCCCCCTCCCCCCCACACCCATCAGTCCTCAGTTTGTTCTCAGCATTCAAGAGTCTCTCATGGTTTACCTCTCTCCCTCTCCCCCATTACTTCCCCCCTTCTTCTCCCCCATGGTCCTCCGTTAAGTTCCTCCTAATCCTCCTATATGTGCAAACATATGGTATTTGTCCTTCTCTGCCTGACTTACTTCTCTCAGCATAACACCCTCAAGGTCCATCCATGTTGCTACACATGGCCAGATTGCATTCCTTTTCATTGCCATGCAGTATTCCATCGTATAGATAAACCACATCTTCTTGATCCATTCGTCTGTTGATGGACACTTAGGCTCCTTCCATGTTTTGGCTATTGTTGAGAGTGCTGCTATGAACATTGGGGTACATGTGCTCCTATGCATCAACACTCCTATATCCCTTGGGTAAATTCCTAGCAGTGCTATTGCTGGGTCATAGGGGAGTTCTATTAATTTTTTGAGGAATCTCTGTTTTCCAGAGGGGCTGCACCAGTTTACATTCCCACCAACCTTTCTCTATAACATTTAATTCTTTGATTTTATCTATAAAAAAATAAGTTCCTTTAAATAGGATGGGACTATATTGTTAAAGACACACAGAAAGGCATCACAAGTTTACCATTACTATAGCCAGCTTCCAAATTTCATTTTGTTTCACTAAAGAGTGCACATAGGTCACTTACCTTGCTCCACCAAAATAGCCATCCTGCATTTTTCGGAGTGCTGCTAGGATACTTGAATTCAAGCTGATTCCATCTTCATCTAGAGAATTTTAAAAACAATTTTTGTGGTGTTAACTTTGAAATAAGGGGTCTATTTTAACTATTTCATTAAAAAATTTGTTAACGTTTATTCATTTTTGAGAGACAGAGAGAGACAGTGTGAGCAGGGGAGGGGCAGAGAGAGAGGGAGACACAGAACCCGAAGCAGGCTCCAAGGTCTGAGCTGTCAGCACAGAGCCCGACACGGGGTTTGGACTCACAAACTGTGAGACCATGATCTGATCCGAAGACAGACGCTTAACCGACTGAGCCACCCAGGCGCCCCTATTTCAATGATTTAAAATCAACATCCTGGTTGTACAAATGAGACACTCCTCATTATCCACTCTGTATTTCAACAACTGATTGAGAGCCAACAACACTGCAGAATGGGCACGTGGTAAGGGATGATTACCAATAGACAGCGTTTCTCAAAGACAGTGTCTTATTTATCATAAGCATCTAGCACAGTGCCTGATGGCAGACTACGTAATTGATACTGAAAGCTAACACTAATAACAGCAACCATTTGTTTAGTGTTATGTGCCAGACACTGTGCTAAAACATTTTATATATTATCTCATGTAAGGAGCTTTATCTTTGTGTATGTGTTTGTGGAGGGGGGCATACAAAATAAAGGCTAATAATTATCTGACTTTATGTGAAGGGGATCATAGTATACATACTCTTTTGTGATCTACTTTTTCTAACTTATCCTTTGTAAAAGCTATATAAGATTCCATAGCAGACATTTAAACTGTTCTTTTCTAATTATAAGCAACATTGTGGTGATCTTTGTACCTACATTTTTGTGCCCTTATTCTGTGATTTCCTTAGGATAAATTCTAATTAGTAAAAGTGTTAGGACAAAGGGAATACTTACTAACAACTTTATAAAGACTGCTCAATTGTCCACTAAAATGGTTGTGCCAATTATATTTACACCATCAGTATAGAAAGCGACTGTTTCAACACATCCTTAATAATCATCTTTTTAAATCTTTGTTTATAAAATACTTGAAAGAAACAGTTTTAATTTCATTACTAGTAAGATTGAGCATGTTTTCGTGTATATACTGGCTATTTGCATTTCTTTTATGATTTGCTTGTTCATAACCTTTTTCCATGTTTCTATTAAGTAGTTTATCTTTTTTTAAAATTAACTTTCAAGGGCTCTTTATACAAAATATAAAGAAAATATTACCCTTTTCTCTACCATATGTATGAAAAATACTTTACCTACTTTGTTATTTGTCTTTCAACCTCAAACAGTTCATTTTTATATAAAAGATTTAAATTTTCATGTTTTTGAATTGGCCAATTTTTCCTTTTTTGTGTGTGTGTCTTGCAAAGAACAGTTTTCTTTAGCTCAGGGTCAGAAAAACATTCTCCCATATTTCCTTTTAATATTTTTACAGGTTTATTCATTTATACTTAGATTTTAATCTACTTAGAATTCAGGTTTGCATAAAATGTAAAGTGGCAGGCCTAAATGAATGATTTTCCTAGATGTATTTATTTATATTCTTTTTTTCCTCATATTTTTATTTCAATTCTAGTTAGTTAACCTACAGTGTAATATTAGTTTCAGGTGTAGAATTTAGTGATTTGTCACTTACATATAACACCTGGTGTTCACCACAAGTGCCCTCCTTAGCCCCCATCACCTATTTAACCTGCCCACCTCTCTTCTGGCAACCATCAGTTTGTTCTCTATAGTTAAGAGTATGTTTCTTGGTTTTCCTTTCTCCCCAGAACCCCACCATGTTTGTTTGTTTTGTTCCTAAAATTCCACATATGAGTCAGATCATATGGCATTTGTCTTACGCTGACTTATTTTGCTTAGCATAATACTCTCTAGCTCCATCCATGTCAATGCAAATGGCAAGACTTCATTCTTTTCTTCTGGGTAATAGTCCATTGTGTATATATACAACTTCTTTATCTGTTCATCAGTCGATGGTCATTTGGTCTCTTTCCATAACTTGGCTACTGTTGATAATGTTCTTTGCCTCTATTTGGATTGTAATCTTTATCACTATTTTAATTATGATAAATCTGTCTTCTCTCATTGTTTTCAGTTTTTTAAAACTCTGGTTATTCTTGTATACTTTCTCTTCCATATGAAATTTATTTCATTAAAGTTTATTTATTTTGAGAGAGAGAGAGAGAGAGAGAGAGAGAGAGAGAGAGAACGTGTGTATTCAGGGGAGAGGGCAGATAGAGAGGGAGAGAAAGAAATCCCAAGCCGACTCTGCAACATGGGGCTCAATCGTACGAATCCTGAGATCATGACCTGAGCCAAAATCAAGAGTAGGATGCTCAATTGACTCTCAATATATACTTCCAATCATGGAATGACTCATGGTTCCTGGTGGAACTCCAGGATTAGCTTCATAACCAATGCCACCACCACCTAGAGGTAGAAATTTCTGGCTTCCTAAACCATAGGACTCTCCCCTGTTCTTTGCCCCTCTACCATCCATTCTGTTTCTTTCTCTTGGATCCCTCCAGCCCATCTGCTATAACTTTCCTCTCCTTGGTGTCTCATTTATTCTTCCATCTCACGTTGACCAGTCTTCATCTCTTTTCCCTTCTACATCATTATCTCTCTTGCTTTACTTGCATCTCTTTATGTATCTTCATTTCTTGATTGTGAAGTTCTTCCATGTGTCTTAATTTCTCCTGGTGTCTCATCAAATCTTCATGCAAAATAATTGCTTGATGCTCGTGATAGGCATCTTCCATTTCACTTTCCAATTTGTCTTGTGTATCTTTCATGTTTTTGTTGATTTGTTTCCTTTGCTCTTTTTCCACTTAATCCAGGGGCTTCCACTGCTGAAAATATATACTCAAATGTGCCATGCTGGGCAAAATGAGGAGGGGTTTCTCTTCCAATTTTGATACATTGTATTCTTCTTTGCAAGTTCTTCAGGAAGACCATCTTCATCATCTAATTGTTTGGGTGGTTCCACAACGACTGGACAAGGAGTTGTTGTCAGTAAGAAAAACACTCTCACAGCATCTTTCAGGTGCTTTTCTTGTTGCTGGCTTAGAAGAAATTCAACAATGCCTTTCTCACAGGTTTTCTGTGATCATCCACAATTACAATAGCCCTTTCAATAGGACCAAAGTGGCAAAACACTTCTTCCAACAGTTCACTGAAAACATAAGATTAAAATTCTGAATGGAAAAGGCAGCAGCACATATGGCAAAGTGAACTCAAAGTTGGGTTGAAAACTCTCATGGGTGTACCATCAAGGTCAGCTTTGGCAATTTCAGCCAATGCTCTAGATTCAAGTTTAATAAGTCTAAATCTTCTTTCTCCTGGTTCTCCCTATTTAGTCTGTTGAATTCATCCTCCATGATATGTGCAGATATATTTCCAACAACCAACAATGCTGAGTGTAAGTTTTCCCTTCATGCTTCCTCAAGAGAGATAAGTTGGCTTTAAACTCCCCCAAGTGAGATATCTCCTTGCTGCAGCCACCGGGCCCACTGGATGGGGGATCCTGGTGGTGCTGCTGTTGGTAGGTTGAGTGGTGCTGCAATCCTCTGCAGGGCTCCCTACCACCTCGGTGGGGAGCTTGGGGTGCCCTTGAGTACACAGGCCCAGGCCACCACAGGGCTTAGGCCTGCCTGCACTTTGCCACCTTTGAGGCAGCTTGTGGGTGGAGGCAGTGGGCCTCCAGCCTGAGGGAACAGTGATGACCCTGCTGCTTGACAATGAGGTTAGGGGCATCAAAGGGAGCACTGAGGTGACAAGTGGCAGGAGGGTGTGGGTGTGGCTTGGTTCTGCGGGGAGAGATTGGGGAAGTGGTGAGTAGTGCCCAGCTGGAGGCTGTTGGAGCACTGCCTACTCTGGGAGCTGGGCCAGGACCCTGAGAAACAACGGGCTTGGACAAGTCCTGTGCTGGCAGCAGCAGTTACTGTGGTGGCAGTGGCCTCATTTGTGGCTGCTGCTATTGCTGGTGTGGAGACAGTGGTGGAATTGGGGGCTTGGTGCCACCCTGGTCCAGGCTGGGCTCCAAAGGTCCACAGTTCTGACTGAGGCCCAGGCAATGCAGCAGGGAGTGGAAGTTGTGGAGGTCACCCTGACCACCACTTCCTCTACAACAGTGGAAGCTGCCAGTGATACTGCCATAGCTCTGGAACTGATCCTAAGAAGTGTCTGTGATCAAGGGGCAATTGAGGTGGAAGCAGAGAAGATACTCAGGAAATGTGGAAGCCACCTCGCTTCACACAAGATGGCAGATGACACAGGTCTCTCTTATAATTTAAAGGTCGCCTCCATTTTTGTTGCTATATCCTCTTTCCTAATGTTTTTATTATCTGTTTTTTCTCTTTACTCTGATATCTATTTTACCAGATATTAATGTAGCCGCTTCTAATTTTTTAAGATTAATTTTATATAGTGTAATTTTTCCATTTTTTTCCTTTCAGTCTACCTATATTTTTTATATGAGCGCATTTCATGGATACAGCATACATATGGTTATTTTTAAAAAATCCACTCTGTCAACCCCAGCCTTTTAATTAGTATACTTAGGCTATTTACAGTTAATGTAATTAATGATAGGGTTAAACCTATGTTAATTATTGTTTTCTGTTTGCTCCTCTGTTCTTCATTTCCTTATTTTCTTCTTCCTGAGTTCTTTAAAAAAAATTTTTTTTGAAAGGAGGCAAGATGGCAGAGAAGTACGGAGCTCTGTACATTTCACTCGCCCCCATCTCTCAAACAGAGAAGGCCTGAAGCCATAGGAACCCTTACAGAATCCAGGAGTTTCGGAGGAAAAGGAGACAGAGTCCGCTGAAAAGCCTTATAGAGTGAGTGGGAACTGGGGAAGATAAAATCGGGCTGGGACTAGAGACACAGAGGGAGGGGGGGATCCCCCTTTGTGGGGAGCCACGGTGAGTCTAGGGGAAAGAAGAAAGAGTGGCCGAAACTGCTCAAGACACTGTACCTGTCGCTGGAGAAGAGAAAAACCTCCGCTCGGACAACAACCGTTTTCCTGCTGTCCAGGTGACCGACCCTAGGCGAGACGCATTCTTCCAAGGTGACCCTGGGTGAAACTGCTCCTCACTTGCCAGCCTGACCTGAAGGAGAGGGAGCAGCGGCTTCTGGCTTGATCCCCAGGGGGAAGGCGAGATGCTTGAAACTGGTCTGAGGGACTCGCCTGCGAGTTTATATTTCGGGCAATATCAATGGGGCGCATGGACTGAGATCTGGAAACAAGGCCTGGCTTGGGATATAGAGCATAGCCCACCTTGGCTACACCCCTGCACAGGGAGATCACACCCAAAAGAGTGAGTTGTAATGCTTGGTTCGAGAAGGGACTGGGGCGCCACCACTTTTCACCCCACAACCACCAAGGCAGAACCCCTGCAGGATGCACTGGACCAAACCATGTCCATCCCCACTAGAGAGCTGCCCTCCTCCTCTTCTTCTTCTTCTTCTTCTTCTTCTTCTTCTTCTTCTTCTTCTTCTTCTTCTTCTCCTTCTTCTTCTTCTTCTTCTTTTTTTTACCGGAGCTGGGGCAAGACCAACATGGAAGCACTACCCTGATTAATTCTGGTCACTGGCTTGCTTAAACGGTCACATTTAATCCATTCTCTAGATGTAAATTCCACACCTCCACCACTACCTTTTTATCTCTTTCTCTCTGGAGTAATGAGATTATATAGTTTCTCTGAGTAGCATTATCATCATTTCTTTCACCTTCACTCCAACCATATTCCCCTCTTTCCCTCTTTGAAGTAAGCCTCTTAGTCTTTCTGCCTTCTCATTTCATTTCCAATATTGCTTCTTCCCCGCCCTGTCTTTTCTCTCTTTGTATATGCTCTTCCAACAGCACTGCATACACCCGGCTATTTATTTGTAGCTGGGAATTCTGGTTCTATGCTTTAGACTATCCTTTGTCTCTTGGATTTTTTCTTTTTCTTTTCTTTTCTTCTTTTTCTCTTTTTTATGTATTTTTATTTTTATTACTCGTCTTCTCTCCTCCCTCTTTTCTTTTGTTTTTCTTTTTCTTTTTGTATGTGTCCCTTCCTTTTTTCTTTTCCTTTTTCCCTTTCGGTTTGCATGTTTGCTGGATTTGTCTGTGCGTTTGCGTGCCTTTGTTCCCTGTGTGTTTGTCTGTCTGTTTTCTTTTCTAGGGCTACCTCAAGAAACAAGCCAAAGTACACAGGGTGGAGAGTCCAAATACCACTACAAGTAGGAAAATAAAATAACCAAGGTCTCAACAAGAGAGACCAAGAGACACCATTCAAAGTACACTTCCTGAATGGACAGGCCCTGGACAGTCAAAGAGCCTTCTTTGGTACAGCAGGACTCACAGATGTAGAGTGCATAACAAGCTTTTAAAACTAACAAGAGATAGAAAGCTAACAAAGATGATGAAACAGAAGAACTCTCCTCCAAAGAAATTCCAGAAAGAACTGTCAGCTAAAGAACTTCTCAAAACAGATATAAGCAACATTAAGAACAATAGTCATAAAATTAATCGCTGGGCTTGAAAAAGGCATGGAAGGGGCACCTGGGTGGCTTAGTCGGTTGAGCGTCCGACTTTCGCTTAGGTCATGATCTCATGGTTCATGGGTTCGACCCCCGCGTTGGGCTCTGTGCTGACTGCCAGCTCAGAGCCTGGAGCCTGTTTCAGTCTGTGACTCCCTCTCTCTCTGACCCTCCCCTGCTCACGCTGTCTCTCTTTCTCTCTCCTAGAAATAAATAAAACATTAAAAAAAAAAAGGCATGGAAGATATCAGAGAAACTATTGCTACAAACACTATGGAGCTCAAAAAAAGTTGTGATTAATTAAAAAATGCTATAAATGAGATGCATAATAAAATGGAGGCGTCCAATGCATGGATAGAAGAGGCAGAAAGGAGAAGTGCTTTAGAAGACACAATTATAGAAAAAGAGGAAGCTGAGAAAAAAAGAGATAAACTGATACAGGAACACAAAAGGAGAGTTCGAGAGCTCAGCGATACAATCAAACGGAATAATATCTGTATCATAGGAATTCCAGAAGAGGAAGAAAGAGGGAAAGGTGCTGAAGGTGTCCTTGAACAAATTATAGCTGAGACCTTCCCCAGTCTGGAGAATGAAACAGATGTTGAAATCCAAGAGGCACAGAGAACTCCCCTCAGATGTAACTTGAATCAATCTTCTGCACGACATATCATAGTGAAACTGGCAAAATATAAGGACAAAGAGAGAATTCTGAAAGCAGCTAGGGATCAAAGGGCCCTAACATACAAAGGGAAACCTATCAGAGTGGTGAGAGACCTATCTAGTGAAATTTGGCAGGCCAGAAAGGAATGACCGCAAATCTTCAATGTGATGAACAGAAAAAATAGGCAGCCAAGAATCCTCTATCCAGTAGCCTGTCATTCAGAATAGAAGGAGAGATAAAGGTATTTCCAAATAAACAAAAATTGAAAGAATTCATCACCACTAAACCAGCCCTACAAGAAATCCTGACGGGGACTCTCTGAGGGAAATGTTGCAAGGAACGCAAGACGAGAGACACCACCACAAGCATAAATCCCACAAAAACCACGATGACTCTAAACCCATATATTTCAATAATAACACTGAATGTAAATGGACTAAATGCCCCAATCAAAAGATATAGGGTAGCAGAATGGACAAAAAAACCCCAAAATACATCTATTTGCTGTCTATGAAAAACTCATTTTAGACTGGTGGACACCTTCAGATTGAAAGTAAGGGGATAGAGAAATATCTATCATGCTACTGGAAGACAAAAGAAAACTGGAGTAGCTATACTTACATCAGACAAACTGGACTTTAAAGTAAAGACAGTAATAAGGGATGAAGAAGGGCATTGTATAACGATTACAGGGTCTAGCCATCAGGAAGAGCTAACAATTATTAATGTCTAAGCACCAAATATGGGAGCACCTAAATATATAAAACAATTAATCACAAACAGAAACACTCTTATGGATAAGAATGTGCTAATAGCAGGGGACTTTAATACTCCACTTACTGCAATGGATATATCAACTAGACAGAAAATCACTAAAGACACAATGGACTTAAATGACATATGGGACCAGATGGATTTGACAGATATATTTAGAACTCTACATCCTGAGGCTATGAAATTCACTTTCTTCTCAACTGTGCATGGCACATTCTCCAAGATAGATCACATACTGGTACATAAAGCAGCCCTCAATAAATATAAAAGAATTGAGATCATACCATGCATACTGTCAGATCCCAAAGCTATGAAACTTGAAATCATCACAGGAAGAAGTCTGGAAAAGCTCCAAAAACATGGAGGTTAACGAACACCCTAATAAAGAACCAATGGGATAATCAAGCAATTAAAGAAGAAATTTTAAAATATATGGAAACACATGAAAATGAAAATACAACAATCCAAACTCTATGGAATGCAGCAAAGGCAGTCCTAAGAGGAAAGTACATTGCACTCCAGGCCTATTTCAAGAAATGAGAAAAAGTGCAAGTGCAAAATCTAACAGCACACCTAAAGGAACTAGAGGGAGAGCAACAGGAGCACCCCAAACCCAGTAGGAGAAGACAAATAATAAAAATCAGGGCAGAAATAAACAATATAGAAACCAAACACACAGAACATATCAATGAAACGAAGGGTTGTTTTTGTTTTGTTTTTTTTTTTTTAAAGAAACAAAATTGACAAACCTCCAGCCAGGCTTCTCAAAAAGAAAAGAGAGAGGATTAAAACAGACAAAATCATTAATTAAAATGGACTTATTACAACCAATCCCTCAGGAATACAAACAATTATCAGGGAATACTATGAAAAAGTATATGCCAACAAACTGGACAAACTAGAAGAAATGGACAAATTCCTAAACACACAGTCACTACCAAAATTCACATAGGAAGAGATAGAAAATCTGAAGAGACCCATAACTACTGAAGAAATCGAATCAGTTATCAAATCTCTACCAACAAATAAGAGTCCAGGGCCAGATAGCTTCCCTGGGGAATTCTACCAGACATTTAAAACAGAATTAATACCCATTCTTCTCAAGCTTTTCCAAAAAAAAAAAAAAAAAAAAAAAA
>NW_024081476.1:47082-64698 GCF_003009895.1 Hyaena hyaena | reverse complement strand
CAACTAATCTTTGACAAAGCAGGAAAGAGTATCCAATGGAAAAGACAGCCTCTTTAACAGATAGTGCTGGGAGAACTGGACAGCAACATACAGAAGAATGAAACTAGATCATTTTCTCACACCATACACAAAAATAAACTCAAAATGGATAAAGGACCTGAATGTGAGAGAGGAAACCATCAAAACCCTAGAGAAGAAAGCAGGAAACAACCTCCTTGACCTCCACAACAGCAATTTCTTACTTGACACATCCCCAAAGGCAAGGGAATCAAGAGTAAAAATGAACTTTTGGTACCTCATCAAGATTAAAAGCTTCTGCAGAGCAAAGGAAACAATCCATAAAACTAATACGCAACTGACGGAATGGGAAAAGATAGTTGCAAATGACATATCAGAAAAGGGGCTAGTATCCAAAATCTATAAGGAACTCACCAAACTCCACACCCGAAAAACTAACAATCCAGTGAAGAAATGGGCAGAAGATATGCACAGACACTTCTCCAAAGAGGACATCCAGATGGCCAACAGACACATGAAATGATGCTCAGCATCCCTCCTCATCAGGGAAATACAAATCAAAACCACACTGAGATACCACCTCACGCTGCTCAGAGTGGCTAAAATGAGCAAATCAGGAGACTCTAGATGCTGGCGAGGATGTGGAGAAACGGACACCCTCCTATACTGTTGGTGGGAATGTAAACTGGTGCAGCCCCTCTGGAAAACTGTGGAGGTTCCTCCAAAAATTAACAATAGAACTCCCCTATGACCCAGAGGTAGCACTGCTAGGAATTTACCCAAGGGATACAGGAGTGCTGATGCATAGGGTCACATGTACCCCAATGTTCATAGCAGCACTCTCTACAATAGCCAAAACATGGAAAGAGCCTAAGTGTCCTTCAATGGATGAATGGATCAAGAAGATGTGGTTTATCTATACGAGGGAATACTACATGGCAATGAGAAACAATGAAATCTGGCCATGTGTAGCATGATGGATGGAACTTGAGGGTGTTATGCTGAGCGAACTAAGTCAGGCAGAGTAGGACAGATACCATATAGG
This sequence comes from Hyaena hyaena, assembly GCF_003009895.1. Classification (NCBI taxonomy): domain Eukaryota; kingdom Metazoa; phylum Chordata; class Mammalia; order Carnivora; family Hyaenidae; genus Hyaena; species Hyaena hyaena. The sequence goes on along the minus strand of NW_024081476.1, from coordinate 63,635 downwards.
AGGATTAGGAGGAACTTATAATGGGGGAGAAGAAGGGGAAAAATAGTGGGGGACAGGGAGGGAGGCAAACCATGAGAGACTCTTGAATGCTAGGAACAAACTGAGAGCTAATGGGGGTGGGGGAGAGGTGAAGGGGGGTGATGGGAATGGAGGAGGGCGCTTGTTGGGATGAGCACAGGGTGTTATATGGAAACCAACTTAACAATGAACTATTTTTTAAAAAAAGAAAATGTGGTGTATACACAAAAAAATAAAAAAATATCTTTTTAAAAATTTTATCTTTGAGAGCGAGAGAAAGAGAGACAAAGAGAGAGATAGCAGGGGAGGGGCAGAGAGACAGAGACAGGATCTGAAGCAGGCTTTATGCTCCGAGCTGTCATCACAGAGCCTGACACAGAGCTCGAACCCAGGAATCGTGAGATCATGATCTGACCTGAAGTCAGACGCCTAACTGATTGAGCCACCCTGGCGTCCCTCTTCTTCCTGACTTAAAAATATGTACAAGAAAAAAAATACGTACAAGAATTTCATTTCAACTTATATATAGTGTTTTTGACTGTATCTCCTTGTATAGATTTCTTAGTGATTACTCTTGTTATTAACATTACACATACAAACATGGATTATACATATACCATTGTGTAATAGTGTCAATATTTTATTAGTTAAGAGTGATGGGTAGAAATCTTACCTCCCTTTCAGTCATTTACCTTTCCCCCATTTATCATGTAATTGCCTTTAAGATTTCCTGTACATATTTTGAGAACCACGTCAAACAGTGTTATGATTTTTCCTTCAACCACTTTAGAAAACTAAAGTGCAGAAAATCTATTGTGTTTACCCATATTCTTAATCATTCCACTGTTCTTTTTTCTTTTTTGATGTTCCAACATTCCATCTTATTCCCTTTTCATTTCAAGAACTTCCTTTAAGCCATTCTTTCAGGGCCAATCTCTAGCAGAGAAATTTCATTTAGCTTTCCTTTATCTGAGAATATATTTTCCCTGCTTTGTTCTTGAAGTACAATTTTGCTGGATACAGAATTCTGTTTATAATTTTGAGCACCTGAAAAATGTTGTGCCACTTACCTCTGTTCTCCATGGTTTTTAATGAGAAATTCGATGTCATTCTAATTGTTTTTCCCATATAGGCAAGGTATCATTTCTCTCATTGCTTTCTAGATTTTTTATTTTTCTTTAACTTTCAGGAGTTGATTACTACTCTGTGTTTTGGCATGGGTTTTCTTTGGGTTTATCTCGTTTGGGACTTTCTCAGCTGTTTGAATCTATAGGTTTATACCTTTTGCCAATTTTTCAGCCATTATTAGTTGGGATATTCTTTTTTTTTTCAGTCCCATAGTCTTCTTATTCTTCTCCTTCTGGGACTCTTATTATGTGAATGTTAGATCTTTTGGTATTAGTCTCACAGGTTCCATAGGCTCTGTTCATAATTCTTCAGTCTATTTTTGCTCTTGCTTAGAATGGGTAATTTCTACAGTTTTATCTCCACGTTCACTCTGTCATCTCTATTCTGCTACTGAGTCTATCTAGTGAGTTTTAGACTTTAGTTATTGTAGCTTTCAGTTCTAAATCTTTCATTTGGTTCTTTATAGCTTCAATTTCTTTTCTTTTTTAAAGTTTATTTATTTTCAGAGAGAGAGAAAAAGTTTATTTTCAGAGAGAGAGGGGGAGAGAGAGAGAGACAGAGAGAGAGAGAGACAGAGAGCGAGAGAGAGAGAAAGTGGGGAGAGGCAGAGAGAGAGAGGGAGAGAGAGAATCCCAAACAGGTTTTGTGCTGCCAGTATTGAGCCTAACGTGGGGCTTGATCCCACAAACTCTGAGCCCTGAAATCAAGAGTTGGACACTTAACTAACTGAGTCACCCAGGTGCTCCTATATCTTCAATTTCCTTGCTGAAGATTTCTATTTCTTTGCTGAGACTTCTCACTTCCAAATTTCAAGTGTGGTCATAATTTCTTATTAAAATATTTTTATGATGACTGTCTTAAAATCTTTGTTACAACTCCAACATCTTTGTTATCTTGGTATTGGTGTCTGCCGATCAATTTTTCTCATTGAAGTTCTCATTTTCCTGGATATTGGTATAAGTGACTTCTGTTGTATTCTGGAAATATAGGGTATCATCTTATGAGACTTTGGATCTTACTGAATCTTCTGATTCAGCAGGCCTCTTCTGATACAGTGTGGCAGGGAAGGGAGGACTGCCTTGTTACTGCTAGTGGGTATGGAAGGAAGTTCCTTTATTTCTGGGCAAGGACAAAAGTCTAAGCTCCCCACAGGTGCTTCTCAGACACTACCCCTAAGGAAAAAGAAAGGTGCTTCTTCACAGCTATGTGAAGGTAGAAGTCTAAGGTCCCCACTCAGCTTTTGCTTATAGGACTGGGAACGGAGCTGCAGTTTTTCTGTGGTGTTTGGCCAGAGTAGAACAGTTACTGTCTGGAAGTTTTCCATCTGGCTAGGCTGCCCCTCTCCTGTTACTCTGGCTAGAAGGAAAAGTTTTTTCTTGGACTTTTTAAATCTGTACCCATTTGTGTTTATGGGATAAAAACTTCTCCAGCATCCAGTTGAGAATAGGTGAGACAGAAGGAAAACCCAGTATATTCACTGCTGTGTCATTTCTCAGGTGCAAAGTCCATAGCCTGTCTCCCTTCTTTTTTCTGACTTTCAGAATTTTCTTAAGTTTGTTTTATAGATAATGTCCAGTCTTTTAAACTGTACTTAGCAGGAGGAATAGGGAGAAGTGCATCTACTCCATTTAGTCTGGAAACTGGAACTCTTTTTTTTCCCCCAAAATGAAAGTATTTAAGGATATGAAAATTTCCAAATAGGACTCTGGCCACATCTCTTACATTTTGATAAGTAGTAGAATCACCTTTTTTTTTTTTTTTACAACACTATCTAATTTCAGATTTGATGTCCTGTTTAAGAATTATTTATAAAATTTAACTCCGTCATGGTCATATTTTTTATTACATGTGTGTTATTAGTTTTATGTCATATTCTGGCAATATCATCTGTATGACTTCTACTTTCTAAAAGATAAACATTCTTTGTGTATTCTATTTGGGTATAGTTTTATATGTACCCATAAATACAAAAATCAGGTTTGTTAATCCTTCTATATCTTTAATTACTTTTTTATAATTGATCTGTGACATTCTGATAGAGGTGTGCTATAGTGCCCCACTATGATTATACAATGGTTTTATCATATTGCCCTAAGTTTTCCTAAATATCTGCTTTATACATTTCACTGATACTATTCTGTAGATAAAAGTTTATAACTGTTATATCATCTTGTTATACTGTAACCCTCTTTTTAAGTACAGTTGACACACAATGTTACATTAGTAGCATGTGTACAACTTACTGATTTGACAAGATTATACATTATACTATGTTCACCACAAGTGTAGCTATCATCTGTCCCATTATATCCCTATTACAATGTCACTGACTGTATTCCTTATGCTGTGCCTTTTAGTCACTCCTTCACTGGAAGCCCGCATCTCCCCCTCCCCTTCACCCATTTTATCTAATCCCCCAAGCTCCTCCCCTCCAGCAACCATCAATTTGTTCTCTGTATTTATAGATCTGATTCTGCTTTTTGTCTGTGTAACTCTTACCGATCTAAAATATCCTTCCTGTCCTTTTTACTGACTTTTACCTTGAATTATATTTACTATTTTTGATATTAATGTTGCCACCATTGATTTCTTTTTGTTAGATTTTACATGATTTATCTTTATATACTCCTTTATTTTCCATTTTTTCTATATAACCTTATTTTAGGGATATCTTCTGTGAATAGCATCTAGCCGGAATTTGCTCTTTTATGTATTCTGGAAATCTTTATCTTTAAAATGATAATTTAACTAATTCATATTTTAATGTGATCACTAGTACATTCATTATCATTTCACCAGCACACAGTTTCACTGACAAAAACACACAGCTGTTGGTAATGTAGGCTTTGGGGACTGACAGACCTTGTTAGAGGCCTGATCCTGTCACAAGCATTGTGACTATGGAAAATGAGTCACCTTCCTCATCTATAAAATTGAGCTATTAATATTACCTATCTGAATAGGGTTGTTGTAAAGATTTCAAAATAATTCATTGAAAGCACTTAGTTCTGGGCCTAGCACAGAGAAAATGTTCAATAAATATTGCAGTTATTACTGCTATTGTTACTGCTATTTTTGTTCTGTGACCAAGTAATAAGTATCAAAACTTTGTGATATAAACCTAGAACTTTAATGTTATTCTTCTCCCCAAGCTATGGCTGTGTATCTCACCCCAACTATTGGATATTTCAATTTCAGAATCTCTTTGTCACCATAAATTCAACATGTCCCTTTACAACTGGCATCTTCCTATGGAATTTCTCTGCTTCTATCAATGGTAGCATTATTTACTTAGTCTGTAAATCTTGGCATCACCTTGATTCGTATCTCATACCTAGTTAGTCAACATCTGACTTACAGGTGTTTAAAATGACTCTTGCCTTCTTCTCTCCCACTCTATTGTTATTACCATCAATCCAATGTATCTTCTCATCATCTCATACCTGGATTAGTTTCTTTGATATCAAGTTCTCCCTGCTACAATGTATACTGTCATCAAATCCATATTCTGTAAACATCACTTTCATCGTGTCACTTCTTGCTCAAAAACTTTTGATAATTTTAGACTTCTGAGAAACTCCGGTTAAATATCGCTGCTTATTTTCAGTGTCTTCATAATCTGGCCCCACCTTACTTATCCAATTTTGTTGATAATTATACTCTAACATGCAAAGCCACTCTCTGCAGGTTGGCCTCTCTACTGTCCACTCACTAGTCAAGCTCATCCCTATCTCTGGGTCTCATTCATGGTATTTTCCACTTACCTAAAGTGCCTTTCCTTCTTCTCTCCTCCTATATGAATTCTACCCATCTCAAAAAGTCTTGATAAGTCCCACCTCAGTCAAGAGATTCTCTTTAACAACTTGAATGCCTTCACTTTAAAATACAAATCCAATGCTTTGGTACTTCTTTATATACTGTCTTTGATTATTTCTATTCTTTTTGTGAATCAGCTTTGCCTCTCCAATTAGACTTTATACTTTCTGAAGGCAAGTCTGGGAACAGTGTTTATAATCAGGAACTTGTTGTCTTAAATAAAGAAAGGCAAAAAGAAGAAAGACTACCCTACTTCCTCAATTCTTATGCTTTTGAAGCACTTTAGATATGTGATCAAAATCCCTAGCAGCCGGTCTGGACACTGAATGATTTATGACAAAGGATTCTTCTCTAATGAAAAGGAATTCTATTTCCTTTGGCAGTATAAACAGGCTTTTGGAAGCAATAGCAGAGACACAAAAAGGAAGCAGTGCTTCAGTATTGGCTTTAGTCCTCCAGGAACTGAGAGAATAATAAAGCCTTTCACCTAGTTTCAAATAAGAAATGTTAGGAAGCCCAGCCAGTAAAGGAAAGATAAACTGAAAGCCTTTTCACTTCTCCTTGTTAGATTTTACTGATTCAGTTAGGCAAGCCTTGGAAGGATAAGTGTGGGAACTTATCTATAAAATCTTGATGCTCCACTGGGGTAAGACAGATGCAGAATGTATTATTACTGTCTTCAAAATGAATTATATTAAAAAAGTTTCTGCAAATGGACCTAAAAACTAATTAGCCCCATAGTAGCCCACAAGTTATTCTATTACATTTTTTGAATTATAGCCCTCAAACCATTTGAAATATTCTTGAGCACTGGTTCATTTGTTACATATTTACATATTTATTCTAAAACATAAGCTCCATTCGAGTAGAATTCTATCTCCTCATCTGCCTTATTTGCCTGATGCAGCGCAAGTGTGTAGATAAATGTCTGGCACAAAAATAGGAGCTAAGAAATAACTGCTGAAAGAATAAATGATAATGAGCAGCTTTCCAGCGACTCTAAGACTTTGAAGGGCTAACCACATGATTCAGTCCCTAAACACATTAGTTCTGTGCCTCATATAACCTTACCAAGCATGGTGTGTGAGATGGGGAAGGTGATGGTGGGCTGGCCTGTCATCCTCCAGCGGCTACAGAGGTAGGAGAGGTCTGTTCTAAGCATCTCTACTATCATCTTGTTGTCCAGAGCCAGGTAGAACTGTTGCTGGTCTATAAACTGAGAAAAAGAAGGAGAAAAATAACAGCTTGGAATAACTTACTCTTATAACTGTCAAATAATATTTTAAAGTACTCACATATTCACAAGGGTATATAACACACCACAGAGGCAACTTTAGTGCCTCTTTTTTTTTTAAAAAAAAATTTAATGTTTTATTTATTTCTGAGAGAGAGAGAGACAGCATTAGCAGGGAAGGGTCAGAGAGAGAGGGAGATACAGAATCTGAAGCAGGCTCCAGGCTCTGAGCTGGCTGTCAGCACAGAGCCTGACGTGGGGCTTGAACTCACGAACCATGAGACCATGACCTGAGCCAAAGTCGGATGCTTAACCGACTGAGCCACCCAGGCACCCCATTTAGTGCCTAACTCTTTCCAGAGAATCTGATAGTCCATTGGTACATATAATTTTTGAAATTTTTACAGTATACTCTAGTTTACGAAGTGTTTTCAAGTATATAATTTTATTTATTTATATACCAAATGAGTGAGGGCTTTTCTTCTTTTAGTAGATATAAATAAGGCAGAGACACTAAGTGGATTAACAAAGTCATATGGCTAGCAAATGGCAAGGTCAGAAATAGAATCTATGGTCCATTATTCTTTTGTCTATACCTCAGCTGCACAATTTCAGATGTAAGGCAACAAATGGGGAGCTTAGGCTTTCTTTCTAGAAAATATTTTCTCCTCCTATACACATGTATAATTGGGCTTACTACTATAATGTGACAAATATCAGGCTAACAATGTGTATAATCACGGATGAAACAGTACTGAAATTTTTGTTTAAAAGAGAACATCAACATAAAAAGGGCCCATGCCAAAAACAAAGAGAACACAATTTAGTAACTGAATAAAAGTCGTCCTTTGTGTATAAAGGATAAATAGAATCTTATTTTTTAACATTTAAAAGGAGTTCTTTTTAAATGTACTCTAACATTTATAAAATCTCTAGTCACTGTTTCTGCAACACACAGGACTACTCTTGGTAGCCACAATCACTTGGCATAGCTCTGTGCCACAAGCTCAGTTTAGTCCAACTCAAAAAATATTTATTGAGCAACTTCATATGTGCAAGGCGCCATGAACTCTGACACCTGTCCTAACTCTAGTAAATGCTTTATTTCTGTATTTTTGTCTTACTTCCATTCATCTCAGTGCATCTAAATCTTATTCCACTTACCTGTGGAGTGAAGGTAAAGATAGTTTTCCGAATGTCATAGAGTTTTGAAGTTCCAAGGACTCCCATGTGCCTATAGGGTCGTCCACTAAGTTTCATTCTACTGTTGCATCCTAAGACAGAATTAAAAAATGCTCAAGATCTTTCTAGGGCACAAATCCAATCAGTAAACATTTTTTATATTAGATTTACACTTCCTAATACAACAAACGAAATTCTGTGTCTCAAAGTTACTATCTGTGTCATGTACAAGGCCATACTTAAGTACTGTAGTGCTCTCCAAGAAATAGAGTATGCATTTATCTCTGTTCTTAAAGAAGTCACATAATCTACATATGAGAGAAAAGAATGCACATGAAAATTGATAGTTCTACAAATGATAGAATTCTATTACTGACATTTATATGCTGAATTTCCTTAAATCTCATGAAAACTGCAAAAGCTATATGGACTACAAACTTATCAATGTAAACTATGCTTCAATAAAGCTGAACAAAACCTCATCAGCTTAAAGATGGCATACTAAACTGAAAAACTGAAATGAATTTACTTGGACTCCTTCATTTGCATAGTAGTGACAAATTTTAATTCAATAGAACAACACATTTTATCCAAATAAGTCAAAATATTATTATATCTGATAGGAAATTTTGTGAGACCTTATACATACAGTAAAATTCAGTTGGCAGAGAAGTATTTTTGAAAACTTAGGAAAGGGGAAGACTTGAACTATCAGAGAGCTACAAAAAGTGTAATTTTATTTACTTTTTATTTTTAAAATGTTTATTTATTTTTGAGAGAGAGAGAATCCCAAGCAGGCTCCACTGCTGACAGCATGGAGCCTGATGTGAGGCTCAAACTCAAGAATTCACAAACTGTGAGATCATGACCTGAGCTGAAGTCGGCCACTCAACCGACTGAGCCACCCAGGCACCGCAAGGTGTAGTTTTAGTGAATATTTACATAAATATGCACATCTTTCTACAAATATGTATATGTATGTATGTATGTATGTATACGCACATCTGCTTTATTCCCTGAGTAAGTCTTCTTTTTTATAGGTTAGCATTTTGAAAATAGAATCTGATCATTGATATCTATGTTACATGTAGTTGAATTTTTTTGTCTCTGAAAAGACATCTATTACATTAATACCTCCTACAGTGAGGAAACAGTTCACATATTCACACTTTCCCCCCTTTTATAACATAGGATATATTGTATAACATAGGATAGCACTATACACAAAGAGCTTCTTCTCATCCTCTTTTTCTCCAAAGTGAATATTGAGTATCATTTCATGTCAGTACTACTTTTTTATTTTTCGGAACTCATTTTTCTTGGGGATTTTATTTTTGACTCTGCTTTAACCTAAGTATGAAACTTATCAAATATGCCACCTTTTTAGTGTTGCTTCACTTTTAGGGACAGAACCAGAGAGCTGTCAATGCCTTGGTCATATTCCAGGATTTAACTGACATTGATATCACAACCAGGTTTATCTACTGTTCCTTCCATTTTGTTTCTTTTATTTTATTGTAGTAAAATATACATAACCTAAAATTTACCATTTTTAATTTAACCATTTTTAATTGTTCAGTGGCATTAAGCACATTCACAATTTTGTGCAACTATCACCACCACACATCTCCAGAACCTTACCATCTTCCCAAACCAAAACTGTACTCATTAAACAATAACTCCCCATGTTCTCCTCTTGTCAGTCCCTGGAAATCAACATTATTTCTGTGTCTGTAAATTTTCTTACTCTTGGTACCTCATATATGTGGAATCATACAATATTTGTCCTTTTGTGACTGGTTTATTCCACTTGGAATAATGTCTTCAAGGTTTATCCATTTTGTACTCTGTGTCAGAATTTATTCTTTATCAAAGCTGAAAAAATTTCCTTTGTATGTACACATCACATTAAGTTTACCTTTTCATCAATCAATGGACATTAGAGTATTTTCTTTGGTAATTTCTTATAGTATAATATACATGAAGTATGCTAATCTTAAATGTAAAAATTGGTAAGTTTTTACAAAGTAAACACACAACCCAAATCAAGATATGGAACATTATCAGCACTGCAGATGCCCCCCGTGTGCCCCTTCCCAGTTATTAATATCCCCCAGCTCCCAAAGTTAACCACCATTCAAACTTCAATCACCATAAATAAGTAGTCCATTTTTGTTTTATATTAATAAAATAATACAATATGTACTTTTTTGCATCTAGTTTCTTTCACTTAACAATATGTCTATGAGATTCATCGATAAGGTGTAGGTAGAATTAGTTCATTTGTTTTCATTGCTGTATAATATTCCAGTGTATGGATGTATCACTTATCCATTCACTTGTTGATGGACATTCGAGATTTCCTGCCTCTTGTCCAGATTTTGGTTATTATAAATAAAGCTCCTATGAACATTCTTGTTGTGCTTGAGGTCCAATAGACTATCTCCAGGTTTGGTGATTCACTAGCATTCCCAAAACTCACTATGTAGCTGTATAAATGGCTCAGGTTTATGAAATCAAAATGATACAAAGCAAAAACAGCAAAGGAAAAAGGCACATGGTGCAAAGTCCAGAGGAAACCAGGCACAAGCATCTAAGATTCCTCTCCCAGTGCAGTCACATAGCACATACATAATTCCTCCAGCATCAAAATATGACAATACGGGTGAAATGTTGTCTACCAAGGATGTTCATTAGACTCAATGTTTTTATTAGTGGCTGGTCACATAGGCATCCTCTGCACAGTACATACCCAAACTGCAGGCTCTCAGAAGGAAAGCAGGTATTCAAGCATAAGCCATACTATTTGTACAGTTTAGACACACAGCAAACCACGGTTATCCTTTTTTTTCTCATATGATTCTTTTTTCTTATATAACCTTTAAAGTCTTTATTTACCTTGTTAGTAAATTTTTTTTTACAAATAGTTTATTGTCAAGTACGTTTCCATATAACACCCAGTGCTCATCCCCACACGTGCCCTCATCCATGCACATCTCCCCCCTCCCCCCCACACCCATCAGTTCTCAGTTTGTTCTCAGTATTCAAGAGTCTCTCATGGTTTGCCTCTCTCCCTTTCCCCCACTATTTCCCCCCTTCTTCTCCCCCTTGGTCCTCCGTTAAGTTCCTCCTAATCCTCCTATACGTGCAAACATAGGTATTTGTCCTTCTCTGCTTGACTTATTTCGCTCAGCATAACACCCTCAAGGTCCATCCATGTTGCTACACATGGCCAGATTTCATTTTTTCTCATTGCCATGTAGTATTCCATGGTATAGATAAACCACATCTTCTTGATCCATTCGTCCGTTGATGGACATTTAGGCTCTTTCCATGTTTTGGCTATTGTGGAGAGTGCTGCTATGAACACTGGGGTACATGTGCTCCTAGGCATCAGCACTCCTGTATCCCTTGGGTAAATTCCTAGCAGTGCTACCTATGGGTCATAGGGGAATTTGGAGAAGTGTCTGTTCATGTCTTCTGCCCATTTTTTCGCTGGGTTGTTTGTTTTTCGGGTGTGGAATTTGGTGAGTTCCTTATAGATTTTGGATATTAACCCTTTATCTGCTATGTCATTTGCAACTATCTTTTCCCATTCTGTCGGTTGCCTATTAGTTTTATGGATTGTTTCCTTTGCTGTGCAGAAGCTTTTAATCTTGATGAGGTCCCAACAGTTTATTTTTGCTCTTGATTCTTTTGCCTTTGGGGATGTGTCAAGTAAGAAATTGCTGCGGTGGAGGTCAAGGAGGTTGTTTCCTGCTTTCTCCTCTAGGGTTTTGATGGTTTCCTGTCTCACATTCAGGTCCTTTATCCATTTTGAGTTTATGTTTGTGTATGGTGTGAGAAAATGATCTAGTTTCATTCTTCTGCATGTTGCTATCCAGTTCTCCCAGCGCCAAACCACTGTTATCCTTAAGAGGATGGTGGAACCCTCTCAAAATCCAGGTCTTCAGATGCCATGTAAGGGTCAAACATACAATCAATTCTTTCTAGGAATGCATTCTAAGGCCTGTCACGTGAACTTTTTCTGCACAATCCATCCCATTGGCTCTTGGCCAAGGTGTCTTTGTCAGTAGGTCCCCGTGCAGCAAATGAAGCCCAACCTGTAGTGTAATCCTCAGTTATGCCCACAGGGGTTTTAGATTTAGCCAGACAGAACTAACAATTACTATAATTATGTCTCTTCAACAGCCAGGTAGGTTCCTCCTTAAGTTTCTGTATTAACCTTTTTTCTTTCTGGCTTGAGGGATCAGTCCAAGCACAACCCAAGCCTGGCCTGTATATTGAAGCTGACCTTAATGCCTTCCAAGGCTGAGGCAGTGCCAGGATAGTCAGGGCTCACACACAAGTACAATTCCAGAGGGCGTACACAGTACTCTTGGACAAAAAGAGTTTACAAATGCTAGGGCATCACATACATTAATCAGGCAGTTTAGGTGAACATGATCTCCAATGTGGTCTCCCACTGCAGGCCTCCTATCCTAGGGTTTCTAGTCCAGTACAAAAAAGTTCATTCTTTGATTTCAGTGGGAGTATCTCCTGAAGGGAGTTGGATCCAAACAGTTTTGTTTGTTCATGACATCAGCTAATCTACTTTGTGAATGTGCAGGATATTGGGAGGTGTTCTGAGTAGAAGGTGTGGGAGCTGTGGCCACATCCGGCTATCTCCTAGTCATTTTGGTCAGAAGTGACCTTAGACTCAGCAGTCAGTTTGAATTCAAAGCACTGTTGGCAGCAGGGAAGACAATATGTGCTTTTATTAGGAAGGAGAGGAATACTTCCAGGAATAGTCCTAAAAATCAATGATTAATGCCCTTGTCCTTTACCCATGCCTCTTCAGGTGTCAGGATTTTGTTTTTTCTCCACTGTTACAAAACCTGTATGTCTCATTTAGCAACCAGAGTTTTATAATCTTATCCTCCTTCCATCCCAATATTTTGTCTGGAAGAGTTTTATGCAGGAAGTTTAAGAGCCTTTTTGTAGGCAAACATTATTATACAGCTTAACCAGAAAGACATATCACGTCCAGGATTTGGTCAAGATGAAATTCTGAATTTTCAAATATTTAAAAATGGATTTTTGTGCCTCTCACCACTTTTGTCCCAATCACTTATGCAGTGAGCAGCCTAGAAAAGATCACTCTTTCTGGGGACAGCTGCATTTAATAAGCAAACTGCCTTACTAAGGCTTGTGCATCAGGAGAAAGCTGAGGGCAGCTGAGTTATCAATATATTTTTGTAAACTGGCACTAATCTGGAAATCCAAATACAACCACCAACAGCGTGACACAGTCCCAAGGAGGGGTTGAGATTCCAATATGTCAGGAGTGGGGAAGTGGCCACATTTCCTGTGATGCGCCCTCCCCCAATTTGTAGCTTTTGCAGAAATCAGAAGAGTGCAATCACTTTCTGTATCAGACATATAGAGGCACTTAGCAGATCAATTTCAGATGGTCCAATCAGAGAACAAGCCTTTCCCCGTGGATATCAGCAACTGCCCAAATGGTCCAGCCAGAACCCAGGATAGTTTCACAAATTTAGAGCACCAGAGGAGGGGTGACCCAAATCTGCAATTATCTGAGTTCATTTAAAGTTCATTTTGTTCATTTAGGGTTTGTTTAGGCTGTGCTTACTTTCAGTTCAGTACATCTGGTGCTGAGATGGAAACAGTCTATATAGTAGACCACATGAAGATTCAGTTGAGAGTTAGGTCCAGGCAATTAGGATCTGTAAATACCAAATTAGGATGCCAAAAAATTTAGTAGCTTTTCTTAGGCAGCAGCAAAGCTGGGATGCTGCAGGGTCAGTCAGCCATGGTATAAGTCCAAGTGATAAGCAAGACCTTCCTAAACTCTTCATTGTGTCTAACAGATTTATTTGCATTTTTAAAAAGTTTTAAATTCCAGTTAGCTAAGTTGTGTAAGTTTCAGGTGTACAATATAGTGATTTAACAATTCCATACATTAACTGGTGCTCGTCATGACAAGTGCACTACTTAATCCCCTCACCTATTGAACCCATCTTCTCACCCACCTCCCCTCTAATAACCATCGGTTTGTTCTCTATACTTAAAAATCTGTTATTTGTCTCCCTCTCTCTCTTTTTTGCCTTTACTCATTTGTTTTGTTTCTTAAATTCCACATATGAGTGAAAATATATGGTATTTGTCTTTCTTTTCTTAATAAATTATTTTGCTTACCATTATACTCTTTAGCTCCATCCATGTTGTTGCAAATGGCAAGATTTCACTCTTTTTTTATGGCTGACTAATAGTCCATTGTATATTATATATATGCATATATGTACTTCACATCTTCTATTTAAAGTTTTAATTTAAATTCCAGTAAGTTAAAATACAGTGTAATAATAGTTTCAAGTGTACAATATAGTGATTCAACACTTCCATAATCACCCAGTGATCATCACAAGTGCATTCCTTAATCCCCATCACCTATTTAGCATATCTCTCCACCCATCTCCCTTATGGTAATCATCAGTTTGTTCTCTATAATGAACTTCATCACAGGTGTTGTAAGCTTATTTCAGCTTTTGACTTGGTTTCCTAACAAAACGTTTCTTCTGTTTAATTTCCTTAAATTTGGGGGTCAAGGGGAGGATGGTCATCAGATTATAAAAACTATACTCTGTTATAATAAGAATTATGTTTTACTTCAGTCTGTCTTTCTGTTGTAATCAAATAAACTTAAAAATATATTAAAATAAAAAGAGAGACTGCTTCTTGGTTTTCCTCTCTTCCCCCCACTCATGGTTGTTTGTTTTGCTTCTTTCAATACCACATTTGAGTGCAACCATGGTGTTTGTCTTTCTCTGACTTACTTAGTTTAGCATTATACTTTCTAGCTCCACCCATGCCCTTGCAACTGGCAAGATTTCATTCTTATTTATGGCTGAATAACAGTCCATTGGATATATATACCACATATTCTTTACCCATTCATTGGTTGATGGAAATTGGCGCTCTTTCCATAATTTGGCTCTTGTAGATAATGCTACTATAAACACCAGGTGCATGTATCCTTTTCAATTAATATTTTTGTATTTTTTGGGTAAATACCTAGTAGTGAGATTGCTGGATTGTAAGGTAGTTCTCTGTGTAACTTTGTTTTTTTTGCACAGAGATTTAATTTATTTATTTGACTGTAAGTAATCTTCTATTTCACCCAAACCCCTGTGTACTAGATAGTGGAGAAAAACTTAACCAAATGCTGAGAACTCAGAATTGGACCCAAAAATGTATGGCCAACTACTCTTTGACAAGCAGGAAAGAGTATCCAATGGAAAAAAGACAGCCTCTTTAACAGATGGTGCTGGGAGAACTGGACAGCAACATGCAGAAGAATGAAACTAGATCATTTTCTTACACCATTCACAAAAATAAATTCAAAATGGATAAAGGACCTGAATGTGAGACAGGAAACCATCAAAATCCTAGAGGAGAAAGCAGGAAACAACCTCCTTGACCTCCAGCGCAGCAATTTCTTACTTGACACATCCCCAAAGGCAAGGGAATCAAGAGCAAAAATGAACTATTGGAACCTCATCAAGATAAAACTTCTGCATGGCAAAGGAAACAATCAATAAAACTGATAGGGAACTGATGGAATGGGAAAAGATAGTTGCAAATGACATAGCAGATAAAGGGTTAGTATCCAAACTCTACAAGGAACTCACCAAATTCCACACCCAAAAAAACCAAATAATGCAGTGAAGAAATGGGCAGAAGACATGAAGAGACACTTCTCCAAAGAGGACATCCAGATGGCCAACAGACACATGAAATGATGCTCAGCATCCCTCATCATCACGGAAATACAAATCAAAACCACACTGAGATACCACCTCACGCCACTCAGAGTGGCTAAAATGAAGGAATCAGGAGACTCTAGATGCTGGCGAGGATGTGGAGAAACGGGCACCCTCCTACACTGTTGGTGGGAAGGTAAACCGGTGCAGCCCCTCTGGAAAACAGTGTGGAGGTCCCTCCAAAAATTAACACTAGAACTCCCCTATGACCCAGCAATAACACTGCTAGGAATTTACCCAAGGGATACAGGAGTGCTGATGCATAGGGGCACATGGACCCCAATGTTCATAGCAGCACTCTCAACAATAGCCAAAACATGGGAAGAGCCTAAATGTCCATCAACTGACGAAAGGATCAAGGAGGGAGGCAAACCATGAGAGACTCTTGAAGCTGAGAACAAACTGAGGACTGATAGGGGTGGGGGAGGGGGGAAGGGGGGTGATGGGCATGGAGGAGGGCACTTGTTGGGATGAGCACTGGGTCTTATACGGAAACCAACTTGACAATAAACTATTCAAGAAAAAAAATATGACGACAAAAAATCAAAGCAAAAAACAACAACAACAAAACTTAACCAAATGTCAATTCAATTTAAACCTGGTGTGATTGTATGAACCACGTTTCTAGAGGTGTTCATTCTCTCAGGTATTTAACGTTTTGAGGACATGCCATACTGTTTTCCAGAGTGGCTGTACCATTTTGCATTCCCACCAGCAGTGTCATAGAGTTCACCTTTGTACACATCCTCACCAACACCTATTATTTCTTATGTTGTTGACTTTAGCCACTCTGACTTGGTGTAATGTGATAGCTCATTGTAGTGTTGGTTTGTATTTCCTTGATGATGGTCTATTTCAGCATCTTTTTATGTGTCTCTTGGCCATCTGGATGTCTTCTTTGGAAAAATGTCTATTCATGCCCTCTGCACATTTTTAATTGGATTGTTCAGTTTTTTGGATGTTGAGGTGTATAGGATTTTTTAAACCTATTTTGGGTACTATCTCTTTTTTTAAAGTTTTTTTTTTTAATTTATTTCTAGGAGACAGAGACAGCGTGAGCAGGGGAGGGTCAGAGAGAGAGGGAGTCACAGACTGAAACAGGCTCCAGGCTCTGAGCTGGCAGTCAGCACAGAGCCCGACGCGGGGCTCGAACCCACGAACCGTGAGATCATGACCTATGCGAAAGTCGGACGCTTAACCAACTAAGCCACCCAGGCGCCCCTGGGTACTATCTCTTTATCAGATATGTTGTTGGCAAATATCTTCTTCCATTCTGTAGGTTGCCTTTTAGTATTGTTGACTGTTTCCTTCACTGTGAAAAAGCTTTTTATTTTGATTTAGTCCCAATACTT
>NW_024081476.1:41978-46710 GCF_003009895.1 Hyaena hyaena | reverse complement strand
AAAAAAAAAAAAAAAAAAAAAAAAAAGAAAGTGGTCCACTTTCATTCTTATGCATGTTGCTATCCAGTTTTCCGAACACCATTTTTTGAAGAGTCTGTATTTTTTCCATTGCATATTCTTTCTTGCTTTGTTGAGGAATAACTGACCCTGTATTTGTGAGTTTATTTCTGGGTTTTCTATCCTGTTCTATTGATCTGTGTACCTATTTTTATGTCAGCACTTTTTTGATCACTACAGCTTTGTAATGTAACTTCAAGTCTGAATTATAATGTTTCCCACTTTGCTTTTATTTTTCAAGATTGCTTTGGCTATTTGGAGTCTTTGGGGTTCCATACCAATTTTAGTATTGTGAAAAATTCTAGGATTGATTCAAGCTCTGTGAAAAACGTTGTTGATGATTGATAGGGACTGCATGAAATGTGTAGATTGCTTTGGGCAGTATAGACATTTTAACAATATTTCTTTTTCCAATCCATGAGCACGGAATGTCTTTCCGTTTCTTTGTGACATCTTCAATTTCTTTTATTGGTGTTTTACAGGTCTTTCACCTTTTTGGTTAGGTTTATTCCTAGGTATCCCACTGTTTTTGGTACAATTGTAAATGGGATTTCTAAATTTCTATTTCTTCATAAATGGTGTATAAAAATGCAACAGAATTCTGTACATTGATTTTTCTATCCTGGGGATTGACTGAATTAGTTTATTAGTTCCAGCAGTTTTTTGGTGGTGTCTTTCAGGTTTTCTAAATATAGTATCATGTCATTTGCAAATAGTGAAAATTTGACTAATTTGCTTATTTGGATGCCTTTTATTTCTTTCTGTTATCTGATTGGTGTGGTGAAGACTTCCAGTACTGTGTTAAAGAACAGTGATAAGAGTGGACATCCCTGTTTTGTTCCTGACCATAAAGGAGAAGTTCTCATTTTTTTTCCCCATTTAGGATATTAGATACAGTTTTTCATATATGGCTTTTATTATGTTGAGGTATGTTCCTTCTAAACCTGCTTTCTTGAGCGTTTTTTAATCATGAAATGATGTACTTGGTCAAATGATTTTTCTGCATCTACTGAAATGATCATATGGTTCGTATCCCTTCTTTTTTAATGTGAGGATCATGTTGATCTATTTGCAAATATTGAACAGCCTTGAAACCCAGGAATAAATCCCACTTGACCGTGGTGAATGATTTTCTTAATGTATTGTTGAATTTGTATTTTGTTGAGGATTTTGCATCTATGTTCATCAATGATATTGGCCTGTAGTTCTCTTTTTTGTTCTCTTCAAAAACACTGGTTATGGTATCAGGGTAACATTGGCCTCATAGAATGAATTTGGAAGTTTTCCTTCCTCTTATATTTTTTGGAATACTTCGAGAAGTATACGAATTAACTCTTCTTTAAATGTTTGGGAGAAATAGTCTGTAAAGCTATCCAGTCCTGGACTTTTGTTTGTTGGGAGCTTTTTTTAAATTACAGATTCAATTTCTTTGCTGGTTATCAGTCTGTTCAACTTTTCTATTTCTTATGGTTTCATCAGTTTTAGTAATTTATATGTTTCTAGGAATTAATCCATTTCTTTTAGGTTTTCTAATTTGTTGGCATATTAGTTTTTCATAATATTCTCTTATGATTGTATTTCTGTGATGTTGGTTGTTATTTCTACTTTCTCATTTGTGATTTAAATTTGGGTCCTTTCTCTTCTTTTAGATAAGTCTGGATGCAGGTTTATCAATTTTTTTTTCAAATAACCAGCTCCTGGTTTCATTAATCTATTCTTTATCATCTATTTCTGCTCTAATCTTCATTATTTCTTTCCTCCTTCTCGCTTTAGGGTTCATTTGTTGTTATTTTTCTAGTTCCTTTAGGTGTGAAGTTAGGTTGTTCTTTGAGATTTTTCTTGCTTCTTAATGTAGGTCTGTGTTGTTATAAACTTTCCTCTTAGGAATGATTTGGCTGCATCTCAAAGGTTTTGGACCACGGTGTTTTCATTTGTATTTGTTTCCATGTATTTTTTTTATTTTTTTAAATTTTTTATTTATTTTATTTATTTTATTTTTTTTACAAATAGTTTATTGTCACTTTGGTTTCCATATAACACCCAGTGCTCATCCCCACAAGCGCCCTCCTTCATGCACATCTTCCCCCTCCCCCCCACACCCATCAGTCCTCAGCTTGTTCTCAGTATTCAAGAGTCTTTCATGGTTTGCCTCTCTCCCTCTCCCCCCACTATTTCCCCCCTTCTTCTCCGCATTGTCCTCCGTTAGGTTCCTCCTAATCCTCCTATACGTGCAATCATATGGTATTTGTCTTTCTCTGCCTGACATATTTCGCTCAGCATAACACCCTCAAGGTCCATCCATGTTGTTACACATGGCCAGATTTCATTTTTTCTCATTGCCATGTAGTATTCCATGGTATAGATAAACCACATCTTCTTGATCCATTCGTCTGTTGATGGAAACTTAGGCTCTTTTCCATGTTTTGGCTATTGTGGAGAGTGCTGCTATGAACATTGGCCAGTCAGAGTAGCTAAAATGAGCAAGAGAACTCTAGATCCTGGCGAGGATGTGGAGAAATGGGCACCCTACTACATTGTTGGTGGGAATGTAAACTGGTGCAGCCCCTCTGGAAAACAGTGTGGAGGTTCCTCAAAAAGTTAACAGTAGAACTCGCCTATGACCCAGTAATAGCACTGCTAGGAATTTACCCAAGGGATACAGGAGTGCTGATGCATTGGAGCACATGTTTCCATGTATTTTTAAATTTCTTCTTTTATTTCATGGTTAACCCATTCACTGTTTAGTAGTATGTTATTTAACCTGCCTGTATTTGTGGTCTTTCCAGATTTTTTCCTGTGCTTGGCAATGTGGTCACAAAAGGTGCATGGTATGACTTAAACCTTTTTGTATTTGTTAAGGCCTATTTGTGGCCTAATATGTGATCTATTCTGGAGAATGTTCTATGTGCACTTGTAAAGAGTGCTGTTTTCTATATGCACTTTGTAAAGAGTGTTATTTAGCTGTTCTAGGATGTAATGGTCTTAATATATACATTAAGTCCCATCTGTTCCAGTGTGTCATACATTGAGAGCCATTTTTTCCTTGCAGATTTTCTGTTTAGATGATCTGTCCATTGATGTAAGTGGAGTGTAAAATTCCCCAACTATTATTATATTGTTATCAATGAGTTCCTTTATGTTTATTATTAAATATTTTATACATTTTGGTTATCCCACATTGGATGCATAAATATTTACAATTTTTATATCCTACTGTTGGATTGCCCCTTTGTGATTATATAGTGCCCTTCTTTGTCTCTTGTTATGTTTGCATTAAAGTCTAATTTTTCTGATATAAATATTGTTACTCTGGCTTTCTTCTGACACCCACTTACATGATAAATTTTTCTCCATCCCTTCACTTTCAATTTGCAGGTGTCTGTAGGTCTAAAATGTGTCTCTTGTAGGCAGCATATAGATGGTTTTATCCATTCTGACGCTCTGTATCTTTTAATTATTTAGTCTATTTACATTCACAGTAATTATTGATAGATATGTATTTATTGCCATTTTATTACTTGTTTTGTGGTTGTATCTGGAGATTTTCTGTGATGCTTTTTCTTATGTTGATTTTCTTTAGTAATATATTGGATTTCTTTCTCTGTAGTCTTTGCATTTATTGGTGATTTTTGATACATAGTTGCAAGTAGGTTTGTGTATAACCTCTTCTACAAATAGCCTTCTATAGTAAGTTGATGTTCATTTCCGTTTGAACCCTTTCTTTCTCCTCTCCTCTCCATGTTTTAGATATGTTATTATATTATATATTCTTTTAAAAATGAATTTCTTGGGGCGCCTGGGTGGCTTAGTCGGTTAAGCGTCCGACTTTCGCTTGGGTCATGATCTCGCGGTTCGTGGGTTTGAGCCCCGCGTCGGGCTCTGTGCTGACTGCCAGCTCAGAGCCTGGAGCCTATTTCAGAGTCTGTGTCTCCCTCTCTCTCTGACCCTCCCCTGCTCACGCTGTCTCTCTCTCTCTCCTAGAAATAAATAAAAAAAATGAATTTCTTGACTGATGTTTTAGAGAAATATTCATTTTTACTACCTTTTTGTTTCCCACCTTTATACTGTCACTTTCAGTCTCTCCTTTCCACTCAGAGTCACCCTTTCATATTTATTGCAGGGTTGGTTTAGTGGTCATGAATTCTTTTAGTTTAGTTTTTTTGTTTTTGTTTTTTTGCTTTGTTTTTGTCTGGGAAATTCTTTACCTCTCCTTCTATTTTGAATGGTAGCCTTGCTGGATAGCACATTCTTGGCTTCCAATTTTTCCCATGCAGCTCTTTGAATACATCATTCCACTACCTCTGGCTTGCCAAGTTTGTGTTAAGAAATCTGCAGCTGGTTTTATGGGTCTTCCCTTGTAAGTTAATGATTTCTTTTATCTTGCTACTTTTAAGATTTTTTATCATTATATTTTGCAAATTTAATTACAATATGTATTGGGGTTGGCCTGTTTTTGTTGATTCGGATGGGAGTTCTCTGTGCCTCCAGGAATTTCAATATCTGTTTCCTTCTCCAGATTAGGGAAGTTTTCAGTTATTATTTCCTCAAATAAATTCTCTGCCTCATTTCTCTCTTCTTCTTCTGGACTCCTATAATATAAATGTTATTACATTTGATGGAGTTACTGAGTTTCCTTGGCTTCAGGATGTAGAGTTCTAAATATATCTGTCAGATC
>NW_024081476.1:0-40659 GCF_003009895.1 Hyaena hyaena | reverse complement strand
CCATAGTTTCTTTGATGTCCCCTATGCTTTTTTCTAGCCTAGCTATCAATTTTATGATTATTATTCTTAAATCTTGTTCAGTTATGCAGCTGATATCTGTTTTGAGCAGTTCATTAGCTGTCATTTCTTCTTGGAGTTTCTTTGGAGGAGAGCTCTTTCGTTTCGTCATTTTAGTTAGCTTTCCGGCTCTTGTTGGTTTTAAAGACCTGTTATCTCTCTGTATCTATGAGTGCTGCTATATCCAAGAAGACTCTTTGACTGTCCAGGGCCTATCCTTTCAGAGAGTGTTTTTTGAATGGTATCCCTTGGTCTCTCTTGTTGGGACCTTGGTTATTTTATTTTCCTACTCGTAGTGACATTTGGGACTCTCCACCTTGTGTACTCTGGCTTGTTTCTTGAGGTAGTCGTTAGAAGGCTTTCTCAGTGGATTCTGCGTCCCTTCTCTTCCAATCTCTTGGGTTCTGTAAGGTTTCCTATGGCTTCAGATCTTTTCCGTGTGATGCCTGGGCGCGAATGCAGGTACAGAGCTCCCTACTTCTCCACCATCTTGCCCCTCCCCCCCGGAGTTACTGAGTTTCCTAAGTCTTATTTTTATGTTCCATAATTCTTCTATCATGTGTTCAGCTTAATTGTTTCCCATTATTTTGTATTCTAGGTCACTAATTTGTTCTTGTTTCTTCTGGCCTAGTGTTCATTGCATCAGGCCTCTTTCCAATTTTGTTTATTATATTTTTCACCTCTGGTTCTTTTTTAAACTCCTTTATCTCTGTGGTAAGGGTCTCACTGGTGTCTTCCAATCTTTTCTCAAGCCCCAAGAGTATCCTGATCATTGTTGCATTAAATTCTCTAACAGGCATGTTACTTTTATCTGTTTTTGCTTAGATCTCTGACTGTAGCCTAATCTAGTTCTTGCATTTGGTATAAATTCTTTCATTTTTGCATTTTGGCTAAGTCTCTGTGGTAGAAAAATGAGTTATGTCTCCTGCTCATGGAAGTAATGGTTTTATGAAGAAGAGGTCCTGTCGTGCTCAGGGCCTGGCACTTCAGGAAGTGCCTCTAATGTGCCTCATGTGCTCTGTTGTTGTTTTGCCTACTCTATCATTCAGGTCTGTCATCTGCAGAGATCTCCTTGCCTGCTGTGAACAATGTTTTCTCCCTGGAATGAATGTGGTGAGTTTTAACCAGATGTACTCTCGTCTGGTTGTGAAATGAGACCTGATACTACTTCCATGAGAGCTGAGGCCCTTCAAAACTCTCTGGTCAGGGCATGTGGTATGGTCAGGGTTTTGTGCTGGTCTCCTAAGGGAGTGGTCAAGACTGCTAGGACATAGGCAAGCATGGCCGAGAAGGCAATTCCCCTGTAATGCAAGGGGGCAGGGCTTAGTATAAGCAAGTTAGGCATCTAGTGTATGCACTGGACTGCTTCCAGCAGTGGCTCTGTGTTTATGCTCTGGAGCAGAGGAGAGAAATGGAATCAGCCAGCTCCTTTGTTCCTGGAGAGATATCTCCACAAATGCTGCATTTCAGGGACACCTGAGAAGAGAAAATAATCTCCTCACTATGTGCCCCAGGCGATCTCCAGATCTGTTTCTATGCTGTATGCCCCTGGGTTGTTTGCCTGTCTTTTCTCTAGGAGCAATGCAGTGCTGATGTCCCACTATCCCAGCCAAGACTGTCGACCTTTAAGACTCTGCCTTTAAGCCCTGCTGGTTCTAAGGACTCACATAATTCAGCCCCTTTGCTTTACAAGACAATGGCTATGGGGAAACAGTCTCCTTTTGCGTTCCCCTGTGTGCTCTTCTCCTTCTTGCCCTTCTCCATGACCGCAACTCTCTCCCCTCCAAAGCAGGAAGGATCTGTTTTTCCCCTAAACCATGTCTCCTCACTTCCTACCTTCTTCAGTGTGGCCTCTTCTCTCCTTTTAGTTATGGAGTTTGTCCTATCAGTCTTCAGGTTGATTTCTGGGGTATTTAGGATGATTTGATAGTGATCTAGTTGTATTACTGGGACAAGGTGAGCCTGGGGTCTTCCTACTCGACTGCCATCTTCTTTTTTATCTATTTATTTATCAATGGACATGTGGCTGCTTCCATAATTTGGCTATTGTAAATAATGTTGCTATAAACATAAGGGTGCAGGTACTGCTTTGAGTTAGTGTTTTCCTATTTGGGGGGATTTATTCCTAGTAGTGTGATTACTGGATCATACGGTAGTTCTATTTTTAACTTTCTGAGGAACTTCCATACTACTTTCCACTGGTGGTTGCACCATTTGCATTCCCACCAATAGTGCATGAGGAATCCTTTTTCTCCACATCCTCCCCAACACTTGTTTCTTCTGTTGTTGGTTTTAGCCATTCTGACAGGTGTGAGGTGGTGTCTCACTGTACTTTTTTTTTTTTTTTTGTCTCACTGTACTTTTGATTTGCCTTCCCCTGATGGGACGTGATGAGGAACATCATTCCATGTACCTATTGGCTATGCATAAGTCTTCTTTGGAAAAATGTCTATTCATGTCTTCTGCCATTTTTAATTCAATTATTTGTTTGGATGTTGAATTTAATCTTTATATATTTTGGATACTAACCCTTTATCAGTTACATCATTTGCAAATATCTTCTTCCAATCTGTTGGTTGCTTTTTGATTTTGCTGATTGTTTACTGTGTAGAAGCTTGTTATTTGGATGTAGTCCCAATAGCTTATGTTTGCTTTTGTTTCCCTTTTCTCGGGAGATTGCTGTTTTGTCTTTTTCTCTTTTTTCATCATAAGTGTACACTATAATCCCCATCACCTATTTTACCCATCACCCCACCAACCTCCACTACAGTAACCATCAGTGTGTTCTCTATAGTAGAGTCTGTTCCTTGGTTTGTCTCTCCTTTTCTGCTTGCTGATTTGTTTTTTTTTTTAATTTAAAAAAATTTTAATGATTTATTTATTTCTGAGAGGGGCAGCGTGAGCAGGGGAGGTTCAGAGAGAGAGGGAGATACAGAATCTGAAGCGGGCTCCAGGCTCTGAGCTAGCTGTCAGCACAGAGCCCAATGTGGGGCTCGAACCCACGAACCGTGAGATCATTACCTGAGCCGAAGTTGGACGCTTAACCGACTGAGCCACCCAGGTGCCCCTGTTTTGTGTTTTAAATTCCACATGAATTAAGTCATATTTGTCTTTCTCTGACTTATTTGTTTTGCTTAGCATTATACTCTTGCTCCATCCATATCACAAATGGGAAGATTTCATCTTTTTTATACCTGACGACATATCTAGAAAAATACTGCTATGGTTGATAGCGAAGAAATTACTGCTTGTCCTCTCTTATAGGAGTTTTGTGGTTTGAGGTCTCAGATTTATGCCTTTAATCCATTTTATTTTCGTGTATGGTGTAAGTACATGGTCCAATTTCATTCTTTTGCATGTAGCTGTCCAATTTTCCCAACACCATTTGTTGAACAGACTGTCTTTTTCCCATTGTATATTCATCTATTCTTTGTCAAATATTAATTGACCATATAACTGTGGGTTTATTTTTGACTTTTCTATTCTTTTCTACTGAGCCATGTGTCTATTTTTTTGCATTTAATATAATTTATTGTCAAACTGGTTTCCATACAACACCAAGTGCTCATCCCAACAAGTTCCATGAGTCTATTTTTTATGCCAGTACCATACTCTTTTAATTACTACCACTTTGTAATATAACTTTGTCTCGAATTGTGATACCTCCAGTTTTGTTTTTCTTTTTCAAGATTGTTTTGGTATTCGAGGTCTTTTGTGGTTCCACACAAATTTTATGATTGCTTGTTCTAGTTCTGTGAAAAATTCTGTTGGTATTTTGTTAAGACTCCATTAAATTTACAGGTTGCTTTGGGTAGTGTGAACATTTTAACAACCCATGAGCATGGAATGTCTTTCCATTTATTTGTGTTGTCTTGAATTTATTTCATTATATTATAGTTTTCAGAGTATAGGTCTTTCACCTCTTTGGTTAAGTTTAGACAGATATTTTATTGGTTTTGGTGCAATTTCAAATGGGATTTCTTCTTCATTTTACTTTCTTCTGCTTCATTATTAGTGTATAGGAATGAACAGATTCCTGTACATTGATTTTGTATCCTGCATCTTTAAAGACATCATTTATGAGTTCTAGTAGGGTTTTGGTGGAATCTTTAGGGTTTTCTTTACACAGTATTATGACATCTGTAAATCCTGAGAGTTTTACTTCTTCCTTACCTATTGGGATGACTTTTACTTCTTTTTGTTGTCTGATTCGTGTGGCTAGGACTTCTAGTACTATGTTGAATAAATCAATAAGAGTGTATATATTCTTGTCTTGTTCCTGACCCTAGGGGAAGTGCTCTCAATTCACCCTCCCCCCCATTGAATATGATATTGGCTGTGAGTTTTTCCATTTAAGGCCTTTGTTATGTTAAGGTATATTCCTTCTAAGTCTATTTTGCACAGGTTTTTTTTTTTGTTTTTTTTTTTGGTCATGAATGGATATTGTAGTTTATCAAATGTATTTTCTTTATCTATTGAAATAATCATGATTTTTATCCTTGCTTTTTTAAAATTTTTAAATTTTTTTTTCTGAGAGAGAGAGAGAGAGAGCATGAGCAGGGGAGGGTCAGAGAGAGAGGGAGGTACAGAATCTGAAACGGGCTCCAGGCTCCTAGCTGGCAGTCAGCACAGAGCCCAACGCGGGGCTCGAACCCACAAACTGCGAGATCATGACCTGAGCCGAAGTCGGATGCTTAACCGACTGAGCCACCCAGGCGCCCCTATCCTTGCTTTTATTGATGTAACCTAATATGTGATTGTTTTGTGAATATTAAATCACTCTTGCATTTTGGGAATAAATCCCACTTGATCATTTTGTATGATTTTTTAATGTATTGTTGGATTCGGTTTGCTAATATTTTCTTGAGGTTTTTGCATGTACATTTATGAGAGTTATTGGCCTGTAGTTCTCTTTTTTTGTGGTGTTTTAATCTGGTGTTGGTATTAGGATGATACTGGCCTCATGGAATGAATTTGGAAGTTTTCCTTCCCTTCCTATTTTTTTGGGAACAATTTGAGAAGAACATGGATTAACTCTTTAAATGTTTGGTAGAATTTGCTTGTGAAGCCCTCTGATACTGGACTTTTATTTTTTGGGAGTTTTTTGATAGCAGATTAAATTTTATCAGTCTATTCAAATTTTCTATTCCTTCCTGTTTCATTTTTGGTATGTTTTGTGCTTCTAGGAATGTTTGTGCTGGTCTTCTGGACCAGGGGACCTGAAATATGGGGACTAAGGCCAGCATGACTGGGAAGGTGGATTCACCAAAGCACTGGGAAGGGAGGCTTGGTGCGAACAAGTTAGGCAATGAGTGTTGGTGCTGTGTTGGTTTTCACAAGTTGCCATTGCTTATGCTGGGGGTGGGGGAGGGAAATGGCACCTGCTAGCTCCTGTGTCCCTGGAGGGGAACTTCCCATGACCTCTGTCTCTGCAGGCCACACTCTGAGATAAGCAAATCCTTCTCCATCCTGTCTGTCCCTGGCATTTTTCAAACTGCTGGTTCTATGCTGTATCATCATGGGCTGCTTGTAGTGCTGTATCTTTACGGGTGGGGACTCAGCTTCCTAATGCCTTCGGGGCTCTCACTAAGCCAAATCTGCCAGTTTTTTTTTTTTTTTTTTTAATTCCACACTTTAAGTCCCACTGGTTTTAAGAACTAACAAATTCTGGCCCCTCTCATTTCAAAGGCAATGTTATAGGGATTTGTCCTGTGTGCTCCCCGGTATGAAGGTCTGTTTTTCACCCTTCTCGATGCCACTAGCTCTCTCCCTACTCTATATGGCCATGGTCTGTCTTTGCCCCAACTGTGTCCTCACCCTTCATACCTTCTGCAATGTGGCCTCTTCTCTACTTTAGATGTGGTGTCTGTTCTGCCAGTCTTCAGATCATTTTCTGGGTTATTTATGCTGATATGAGGGTTATCTAGTTATATTTGTGGATGAGGTGAGCTTAGGGTTCTCCAACTCTGACATCTTCCCATCTGACTTAAATCCTACAAATTACTACAGGATTTGCATTTGTTGTGTTTATTCCTTTCTTTTCCTCATTTATCTTCTTTTGGATTAATCAAGAATTTTATTATATCATTTCATCTCCAGCAGCTTATTAAACATTCTCTCATTACTTCTTTAATGTTTACTCCAGAGGAGCTCGTCTCAACTAGATTCCACCAGAGTATTATGCCCTAATTTCTTAAACATCAATTGTAAATATTAACTTACTTTCATTGTATTTAAAAAGAACTAGTATGTGCAACCCTTGGGGGAAGTTAAAAATACCATTTTCTGTAGTTTAATTCTGTCATGGAACCCTGCTTGAGAGATTACAACATGAATCCTTGACTGGTTAGAGTGTATCTTAAATTTGTACTTTTACTATTTCCTGAATAATACAAGGATTGTTACAACAGTTTAACTCCATTCACATTCTACCTGCCTTTTATGCCATTTTGGTCACTTATTTCACTTCTACTTTTGTTATTTTGTCCACAAAGCACTATTATTAGTGCTGCTTTAAACAGTCAGTAGTGTTTTTATTTACACTTTATTTTTCTCTTTATTCCTTCCTGCATTCCTATACTTCTGCCTGGAGTCACTTTTTTTTTCCTACCTAAAGAACACCCTTTGTATTTCTTTTAGTATGAGTCTGTTAGTGATACATTCTCAGTTTTTACTTATCTGAACATGACCTTATATCACTTTTATTTCTGAAGGATATTTTCACTGAATATAAAATTCTAGTCTGGCAGTTTTTTTCTCCCAGTAATTTATAGGTGTCATTCATTGTATCTTTTCTTAAGAAAGCAATGTATCTTTTCTTAAAGATTCATTGTATCTTTTCTTAAAGAAAGCAATGTATCTTTTCTTAACTCTGGATATTTTATTTATTTATTTATTTATTTATTAATATAGTTTATGGTCAAGTTGGTTTCCATATAACACCCAGTGCTCACCCCCACAAGTGCCCTCCTTCATGCCCATCAACCTCCTTCCTCTTCCCCCCACCTCCATCAGCTCTCAGTTTGTTCTCAGCATTCAAGAGTCTCTCATGGTTATTTTGAAGATTTGCTCTTTGTCTTGGTTCAGAAGTTTATTAAATGCTTGAGTGTTTTGTTTTGTTTTTTTTTTTTTAATTTATCTTGCCCACAGATTTTCATCCTTTTTGAATATGTGAATTAATACTTTTGGTCAATTTTGAAAAAAATTCTTGTCTTAACTTTTTCAAATCCACTTTCTGTTCCATTCTTTCCTATTGTTAGACTCCAGAACTTCCACTATATTTGTCCCTTAATGTTCTTTCAATTTCCCATTATTTTCTCTCTCTTTTGTGCTTTAATCTGAATATTTCCACTATTTTTCAGTTCATCAATCCTCTCCTCTGCTGTTTCTCATACGGTGTTAATCCCATCTATTGCATTCCCAATTTCAATTATTATGTTCTTCAGTTTTTGAATTCCATTTGATCCTTTTTCAAACTTCCAATTTTTCATAGTGAAATTCATCTTCTAAGTATTTCTGAATATACATCATAGTTTATACAAGTTTTGGCTGACAACTCCAGAAATGTGAATTATATGTATTTTTAAATATTTTAGTTTTAAAATTTTTTATTGTACTATAATATTTACAACATAAAATGTAGCATTTAAAATATTCAGTTAACTGGCATCAATTACATTCACACTGTTCTGCAACCATCATTACCATCCACCTCCAGAACTTTTCATTATCCCAAACAGAAACTTCATATCTATAAAAAAACAACTCCCCATTACCCTCTCTTTCTGGCAACTAACCTTGAATCCTTTAATGGCAACCACCATTCTGTATTCTGTCTCCATAAATTTGACTACTCTAAATACTTCATATAGGTGTAATCATACAATATTATTTCTTTTGTATCTGGCTTGTTTCACTTAGCATAATGTCTTCAAGGTTCATCCCTGTTTTAGCATGTCAGAATTTCCATCCTTTTTAAAGCTGAATAATATCCCATTTATATATATACATTATAAATTAAGCTATAAATTATATATTAAGATATTATATGTAAAATTATAGTAATACATAATATATATGACATGTATATCATATATATGTAATTTTGTTTATTCATTCAATCAATAGACATTTGGGTTATTTCCACCTCTTTGATATTGTGACTAATGCTACTTTGAATAATGGTGAACAAATAATTTGTTTTGGTTCCTGTTTTTCCTTCCTTTTGGTATATATACTTAAGTGGAATTGCTGGATCAATTCTATATTTAATTTTATAAGGAACTGTCATAGTGTTTTCCATAACAGCTGCTCTATTTTATATTCCCACATATAAAGAGCATACCGGCTCAAATTTCTCCACACCCTCACCAACATTTGTTATTTTTGTATTGATGGATGCACGCATTCATTCATTCATTTTATAACAGCCATGCTATTGAGTATTAAGTGATATTTCATTGGGGTTTTGACTTGCATTGCCCTAATGATTAGTGTTGATGAAGCTATTTTATTTATTTTATCTTTTTAATGTTTGTTTATTTTTGAGAGAGACAAAGCACTAGTGAGGGAGGGACAGAGAGAGAGGGAGACAGAGAATCCGAAGTAGGCTCCAGGTTGAGGTGTCAGCACAGAGCCCAGTGCAGCACTTGAACTCACAAGCCGCGAGATCATGACCTGAGCTAAAGTCAGAAGCTTAACTGATTGAGCCACCCAGGTGCTCCCTTGAAGCTGTTTTAATGTGCTGATTGACCATTTGTATATCTTCTTTGGGCCAATATCTTTTCAAGTCCTTTGCCCTTTTTAATCGGGTTTGGGTTTAAGAAAAAAAAATGTACCCCAGCTTTACTGATATAACTGACATAAAACACTGTGTAAGTTTAAGTTGTACAATGTAATGGTTTGATACACATATGTATTGTTAAACATTTACCACAATAAGGATACTGAACACATCCTTTACCTCACATAATTGCCATTTTGTTATTGGTTTGGTGAGAACCTTAAACTCTACGCTCAGAGTAAGTTTCAAGTATACAGCATGGTACTGTTAACTATGGTCACCATAAGGTACATTACCCCAAAGCTTACTTATTTTATAATTGAAAGTTAGTATTGTGTGACCAACATTTCCCCCTTTCCTCCACTCTTCAGTCCCTGGTACTCATGATTCTACCCTGTTTCTTGGAGTTTGGTATATATATGACATTTTCTTTACCCATTCATCTGCCAATGGACATTTAGGTTGCTTCCATGTCTTGACTACTGTGAATAATGCTTCAACCAACATGGGAGTGCAGATATTTCTTTGAGACAGTGATTTAATTTCCTTTGTATAAATACCCATATGTGGGATTGCTGGATCATATGGGTTAATGATTCTGTTATTAATTTTTTTGAGGAAGCTCCATACTATTTTCCATAGGAGCTATATAAATTTACATTCCCACCAACAATGTACAAGGGTTCCCTTTCTTACACATCCTTTCCAGAATTTATTCTCTTTTTCTTTTTGATCACAGCCATTCTAATAGGTGTGAGGTAACATTTCATTGTGGTTTTCATTTGAATTTCACTGTTGAATAGTGATGTTGAACATCTTTTCATGTACCCGCTGGCCATTTGGATACCTTCTCTGGAAATACGTCTATTCAAGTCCTCTCCCCATTTTTAAATTGGATTGTTTGCTTTTATGCTATTGAGTTGTAGGAGCTCTTTATATATTTTGTTTTTTTCTTATGTATTTTTTTAATGTTTTATTTATTTCTAGGAGAGAGAGAGAGAGAGAGAGAGACAGCGTGAGCAGGGGAGGGTCAGAGAGAGAGGGAGGTACAGACTCTGAAACAGGCTCCAGGCTCTGAGCTGGCAGTCAGCACGGAGCCTGACGCAGGGCTCGAACCCACGAACCGCGAGATCATGACCTGAGCGAAAGTCGGACGCTTAACCGACTAAGCCACCCGGGTGCTCCTTCCCTTATGTATTTTGGATATTAACCTCATATAAGATATATGGTTTGGAAATATTTTTTCCTATTCCATTGGCTGCCTTTTAATTTTTTATTATTTCTTTTTCTGTGCAGAAGATTTTTAGTTTGATGTAATCCCACTTGTTAATTTTTTGCTGTTGTTGCTTGTGCTTTTGCCATGATATCCAAGAAATCTTTGCTAACACTGACATCAAGTAGATTTTTCCTTGTTTTCTTCTACGAGTGTTACAGTTTCAGGTTTTACATTTAAGTTCTTAATCCATTACAAGTTAATTTTTGTAAGGGTGTAAGATGGGGGTCTAATTTCAATATTTTACATGTGGATATCCAGTCTTCCCGGTGCCATTTGTAAGAGGCTATCCTTTTCTTATTGAGTATTCTTGACTCCCTTGCCACATATTAGTTGACCATATATGCATGGGTTTAATTCCTGGGCTTTTGATTCTGTTCTATTTGTCTATGGATTTATTTTTATGCAGTGCTATACTGCTTAGATTACTATACTTTTGTAATATAGTTTGAAACCAGGACGTGTGATACCTCTAGATTTGTTCTTTCTCAGGATTGCTTTGGTTAATTACGGTCTTTCATGGTTCCATATGAATTTTAGGATTATATTTTCTATTTCTGTGAAAAATGCTATTGGAATTAAAAGGACTACCCTTGCATCACTGAATGGACTTGGCATCTTTGTCAAAAATCATTTGACTGTATCTGCAAGGATTTCTTTTTTGGGATTTCTATTCTATTTCATTTTTTCTACATATCTGTCTTTTTTCCAGTAGTACACTCATTTCATTACTGTCACTTTGTAGTAAGTTATAAAATCAGCTAAGTTTTCCAGTTTTGTTTTTCTTTTTCAGGATTGTTTTAGGGTCCCTTGAGATTCCATATGAATTTTAGGATGAATTTTTCTAGCTTTGCTAAAAATATCATTGGATTTTGGATAGGAATTGCATTGAAACTGTCAATCATTTTGGATAGTATTGACATTTTCTAATCCATGAATATGGTTGTCTTTCTATAAATTTGTGTCTTCTTTAATTTCTTTTATCAACATTTGATCATTCTCAGTGTACAAATCTTTCACCTCCTTAGTTACATTTATTGTAAACTATTTTATTTCTTTTTTTTTTTTTTGATGTGATTGTAAATGGAATTCTCTTAATTTTCCTTTTGGATTGTTTATTGTCAATGTATAAAAATGCAACTGGGTTTTGCATGTTGATTTTGTATCCTGCAATTTTGCTGTATTAATTCTAGCTATTTAAAAATTAGAATCTTTAGGGTTTTCTACATGTAAGATCATGTAATCAGCAAACATTTTTAATTACTCCTTTCTGACTTGGATGCTTTTATTTCTTTTTCTTGCCTACTTGCTCTGGCTAGAACTTTTAAAGTATACTTTTTTTTAAAGCTTATTTTTATTTTGAGAGAGAGATAGAGAGCAATTGGGGGAGGGGCAGAGAGAGAGGGAGAAAGAATCCCAAGCAGGTTCCATGCTGTCTGCGCAGAAACAATATGGGGCTCAAATACACAACCCACAAGATCATGACCTGAGCTGAAGTCAAGAGTGGGATGCTTAACCAACTGAACCACCCAGGTGCCCCTGGCTAGAACTTTTAATACTATGTTAAAAAGAAGTCTGTGTATCTATTTTAATTGTATTTTTTCTTTTGGATGTTATTTGGTTTTCTAGCATATCTTATTATATATTTTCAGTGCTGAATACACTGTACAAAGAATTGTAGTGGCTCTGGATATTATCTTCTTCCAGAAGTGGTTTAGTTTATTTTGGCAGGCAGATAACACTACAAGCAGGCCACCTGAGTCCAATCAGGGAATGAGAAGATTGTTTTAGGCTTTGTGTTTCAGGCTTTCCAAGAACTGGTCTGTTCGTGATTTGCCTCTACTTTTAGGGTGTAGCTCATCCTTCAGGGTTTCAACTGAAAGCCTGAAGTGTTTATCACAGTCTCTTCCACAAAGAAAGGTCCTGAAATAAAATTTTTGTTTTCCTAGCAGCGAGACTTTATACTTGGTTTCTTGGCCTCTCATTCCATGCAAGCACAGCTTAAAACTCAGCAAACGTCTCAAAGGGAAACTGCGCAGAGAATGGCACTTACTTTTCTGAGATTCTTTTCAGAGTTTTGGCTGCTCAAGTTCTGGCTGTCTAAATTATTTTCTAACACCCTCATTCACCTTTATTTTTATTTATTTATTTATTTTAATGTTTACTTATTTTGAAAGAGAGTGTGCATCATTAGGGGAGGGACAGAGAGAGGGGGAGAGAGAATCCCAAGCAGGCTCTGCACTGTCAGCACAGAGCCTAATATGGGGCTCAATCTCATAAACTGAGATCACGACCTGAGCTGAAACCAAGAGTTGGATGCTTAACTGACTGAGTGATCCAAGTGCCCGCCCCTCACCTTTATTTTTAAAATATAGCCATTGTGGTTGTTCTTAGTATGAAGGTTAGTCCAGTACAAGCAATTTCATGGCTAGAATCAGAAAGTCTACTTTATTCTTTTTAACTGTGGCACAACAACATGATTCAACTATACTTATTCATATATACGTATTAGGCTGTTCTTATTGTTTTGTCATTACAAATTATGTTGTAATGAACAGCTTTGTATATATATCTTTGTGCAGTTGTATAAGTATTATATAGGATCAATTCCTATAAGTAAGGTTGTTAGTAAAAAATACGTGAATTAACATTTTTTTGTGGGTAATGCCAAATTGCCTCTGATTTACACTACTACCAGAAGTGCTTAGAATATCCATTACTCCACATATTCAACCAGCACTGGATATTATCAATCTTAACTTCTGTAAAATTGATGGGTAAAAGTTTCTATTTCATTGTTGTTTTGTCTTACATTTCCCCAATTATTAAAGAGGCTGAAGCTTGATAACTTAAAAACTGTAGTGCTGAGGAGAAACTGTGACCAACAGCACCAAAAAATAAGACCAGAAACACGCACACACACACACACACACACACACGATAGTGAATCTATGTATGTACAGTAAATGATCAAGGTGACATTTTAAAACAGTGCTTATATGAACTATTCAATCAATAATGCTGGAATGACTGGATATTTAGCAACCAACTTATGATTCTTACATTAGAAGATAAATGAAAATTACAATTCTAGACCAAGTGTTAAATGTAAAATTGTGAGTATAAAGAAATAAGAAAATATAGTGAAAATGTCTCTGACCTAGTGATGAGTTTATCTTTCTAAGCTTAACAGCAAAAAAACTAAAAAGGAAACAATTTTACTATGTAGAAATGTAAAACTTTTATATGTCAAGAACAAATACAAAATTAAAAGGCAAATAACAAAATATTGCAATAACATGTGGAAGACAAAGTGTTAGCATCGTTCATATATAAAAAAAATCTTGTCTAAACCAATAAGAAACTGACAATTTTCCAGTAGAAAAATGGTAAAAGAATGTAAATAATTTCCAAAATATATAGAAAAAAGGCTACAAAATTTATCAAAACAATTTATTATCCATATGTCTAAAAAACCTGAAATTATTCTATCATAGATATTAAAATAGTGTGGTAGGAGGTTATTTAAGAAAATATAATTGGGTTCATTATACATTATTATGTCTCGAAGTACAAATTGTGGGGCATCTTAGTGGCTTAGTCAGTTAAGCAACTGACTTGATTTTGGCTCAGGTCATGATCTCATGGTTGGTTTGTGAGATAGAGCCCCACATTGAGCTCTGTGCTGACAGTGTGGAGCCTGCTGGGAATTCTCTCTTTCTCTCTCTCTCTGCTCCTTCCACACTCACATACACACATACTCTCTCTCTCTCTCAAAATAAATAAACATTAAAAAACAAAATACAAATTGCAAAGACTATTCTTTCAGACACCACTTTTCTAAAAACAAAGTATGTATGTATTTCATAAAAAAATGATTGGAAGCAAATACTCCAAAACAAAAACAGTAGCTTCCTATGAGTGATAGAATTATAGGTGACTTTTATCTTTTTTCTTTGTGCTTTTCTCTATTTTCCAGTTCCCTGTACCCAATATGTATATATCAATTTGTAGTCATAACTCACTACTTATGAAAATTGAAAATTGAAGAAGAGAATAGCACATCTACTATTCAAATGAAACTAGGAGATAAATTTACAATTCCTGAAGAAATGAAATCCATTCTAAAATGGATACATTTGATGTTCAAAAATTTACGCAAAGGCAAGAAAATAATTGCCTAAATGAAAGTTATAAAACAGAAAATATATATGTACATTACAGACCTCAATGATAAAAACTTACCATAAAGTATACTTAAAGAACGGATAAGTAAGGAGGGCACTTGTGGGGATGAGCACTGGGTGTTATATGGAAACCAACTTGACAATAAACTATTAAAAAAATAAAGTAGGTTAATAAAAATCATCTGAAATAAATATGTTAAAAATAAAAATGAGAATAAAAAATTAAAGACTCAGTGATAAAGAAAGAACTGGTAAGTATATATGAAAATATACAGATCCTGAGATATACAAGCAATCAGAGACAGTTTCAAAAAAAAATAAGCAAAACTGAAAAAAATGCATATCCTCACTGGGAATCAAAGAAAGGCAATTAAAATAGTATATGTGATAAAACTTAATCTAACAAAAACAAATGATAAAAAATCAATGTTGGTGGGGTAGTAAAAATTAAAAGGTATATTTTGTAATTATTGATGTCACTAAAAATTGGTTGGACTGTCTAAAGAATAAACTAGCAACACAAAACAAGAGCCACAAGGTTGGCCATACTCTTATCCAATATCTCTTTTCTGAGAATATACTCCAAGGAAACAGGAGTATATGTATGAAAGCCTATACGGAGGCATTCACAGAAGGATTAAAACTTTGGAAACAATTCAAATACCCAATAAAAAGGCACTGATTATTTTAATTT
Source organism: Hyaena hyaena (assembly GCF_003009895.1). NCBI lineage: Eukaryota > Metazoa > Chordata > Mammalia > Carnivora > Hyaenidae > Hyaena > Hyaena hyaena. The sequence continues at coordinate 25,666 of NW_024081476.1, read as the reverse complement.
GATGGAGCAATACATAGTTCTTTCAATATGTAAACATACACGAAAGAATAAGTGAAAAAAACAATACAAGTTAAAATGCACACATTAAATATAACTATAAAAGTTATCTATGCACACTAACAGATTAGAAAAGAGTTAGAACTATGGGGCTCCTAGATGGCTCAGTCGGTTGGGCTTCCGACTTTGGCTCAGGTCATGATCTCACGGTTCATGGGTTTGAGCCCCGCGTCGGGCTCTGTGCTGACAGCTAGCTCAGAGCCTGGAGCCTGCTTCACATTGTGTATCTCCCTCTCTCTCTGACCCTCCCCGGCTCATGCTGTCTCTCTCTCTCTCTCTCTCTCAGAAATAAAAACATTTAAAAAAAGAGGACTATATGATGGAATACTACATGGCAATGAGAAAGAATGAAATCTGGCCATGTGTAGCAACATGGATGGACCTTGAGGGTGTTATGCTGAGCGAAATAAGTCAGGCATAGAGGGACAAATACCATATGTTTGCACATATAGGAGGATTAGGAGGAACTTAACGGAGGACCGTGGGGGAGAAGAAGGGGGGAAACAGTGGGGGAGAGGGAGTGAGGCAAACCATGATAGACTCTTGAATGCTGAGAACAAACTGAGGACTGAAGGGTGTGGGGGGTAAGGGGGGAGATGGGCATGGAGGAGGGCACTTGTGGGGATGAGCACTGGTTGTTATATGGAAACCAACTTGACAAGAAACTATTTGTAAAAAAAAAAAAAAGAACTATATAAAGAATTAAGGTTAATATTTATGAAGTTCTTATGTTCCTAAAGTTGATTAATTTCATACCTTAAAAATTTTTTAAAAAAGATATGGAACATGAAGTACAGTGTTTGAGGTAAGGCAGACATTCCCATTTAGTTAACATATATACATGATTACACCTGGTGAAAAGATCTCTCTTTATTTGGTGGTATTACAGTTCTTACTCGATGTATGCTTAAAGCAATTTTGTAATTGTGAAATTGTTACAATATTATAAATTTGAAGAGTCACTCATTTGATAAGTTATTATATCATACCTTTCCTGATTTTCCCAGACAAATCTATCCTCTTCTCCTATGCCTTGTACATAACACCACTACTATAGCGTCTATAAGGCTGTACTATAATTCACTGGTTACCTGTCTATGTCACTGACAGCATCTAGCCCACTGCCTGGTACATAATAAGTGAGCAACAGATTCTTATGAAAGAATGAATGAAGCAAACGAAGAAACATATTTGGAAAATAAATGCAACTCATTAACTTGAGTCCCTGTAATAGCCAATCACTCATTAAACTCAAGACCCATCAATCTTCATTTCCTTTGACTAGGAAATAATGACTTAGTAAGAAGCACCAAAGTGTAGCCTTTGAAAAAGTGACCAGCAGTGAGTTTGCTTTAGTTTGTTGGAGAGATGTGATGTGATGCAGGTATATTCCAAGAATGATGGCCCAGAGCTTGGAAGTTACCTATATCCTAGTAAGTCTATGCTGAATTTAGAACAACAAATGTGAAGAAGCAACCTATCATTTTTTGAGTGAGAGCCAGAGAGAATCAGGTCAAAAGTGCCAACAGGACTTGCATGAACTCCAAACCATAATGACTTTCTAAGAGGTCAAAGAAAGTGACTACAAGATCAACTAATACTTGATCTTGGAATAAAATTTGGGCTACATAGAGAAATACCTTCCTCATATCAAAACATTTAGTAGACTGGGATATGGAAACTAGGAGCACATTATAGTCTGAGGCTAGAGGGAATGGCCAAAAAGATAAAAACAGGAAGCACGTTCTTGTAAAGCATCAATCCAAATTAATCTCAGCTTCAGAATCCTGACTTGGAATTTGTCTCAAAAAAGGTTGAGTCAGAGGCTCAGTATTTTGTAATAGTTAAGCTAAGCTATGGTTATACCTCAGAAATTGACTAGGATCTGAGATTATAGTCAATAAACTTGTTAATTTCTATGTGTTTATATTTTGGTTCCCTGCCCCCTTTTTTAAATAGTTTATTGTCAAGTTGGTTTCCATATAACACCCAGTGGTCATCCCCACAAGAGCTCTCCTCCATGCCCATCTCCCCCCTCCCCCCCACATCCATCAGTCCTGTTTGTTTCTCAGCATTCAAGAGTCTCTCATGGTTTGCCTCTCTCCTCCTCCCCCACCATTTCCCCCCTTCTTCTCCCTCATGGTCCTCTGTTAAGTTCCTCCTAATCCTCCTATATGTGCAAACATATGGTATTTGTCCTTCTCTGCCTGACTTATTTCGCTCAGCATAACACCCTCAAGGTCCATCCATGTTGCTACACATGGCCAGATTGCATTCTTTCTCATTGCCATGTAGTATTCTAGCGTATAGATAAACCACATCTTCTTGATCCATTCGTCCGTTGATGGACACTTAGGCTCTTTCCATGTTTTGGCTATTGTTGAGAGTGCTGATATGAATTGGTTTCCCACTTTTTAAAGTAAAGTTCCTTTAGGAAAATTTAACTTTGCACTTTAATTAAAAAGAAAAGGGATTTTGTACTTTATAGCTAGGATGGAAGAAGAGAAAAATCTGTATATTCCTATAGTCATATGTAGTATTAAAAGCTCTGAGAGTTAACACCCTGTTAGCATAAAATATGAGTGCCTAGGAGAGATAGAGAAAAGTCACCTCTGACTGTTGGTCCTTTCCTCCTTGGTTTATTCCATCTCAGCTGAGATTTACAAAACTCCCATAGAAATTGAATGTCTGAAATAGGTGTTAGTAAAAAGGGAAGGAGACTGGTTTTGAGCTGGATGAGATTTGGCTTGGCTATAACTACTAACAGACCATGCTTGATGAAGAAGAAAAGTATACACACACACATAAATACACAAAAGCTAGGCTTTGGGTCTGTAAGTGGCAATCCATTATCTAGTATACAATCTTTACTTATAAATTTGCCCTTTTGTGGCTTCATTTAAGATTGTATTAATTTCTAACTGGCGCTGTAACAAATTACCACAAACTTAGTGGCTTAAATAACACACATTTAAATTCTTACAGCTCTTAAAGTCAGAAGTTCAAAATACACCTTGTGGGTATTATAAGGTAAAATCAAAATCAAAAGGTCAGCCGGGCTGATTCCTTCTAGAGGTTCCAGAGGAGAATTTGTTCCTTGCCTCTTCCAACTTCCAGAGGATAAGGCTAGTAGCCATATCACTCCAATCTCTTGCTTCTGTCTCCACATGTCCTACTTATACAGGCGGGTCTCCCTTTGGCTCCCTCTTATAAACAGGATACCTATGATTACATTTAGGGCCCACATGGATAATCCAGAATAATCCTCCCCATTTCAATCTCTTTAATTTCATCATACTTGTCAATTCCCTTTTGCTATATACGGTAACATTCACAGGTGCCAGGGATTAGGGCCTGGATATCTTTGGGGACCATTTTTCAGCCTTCCACAGTCCATCCTCTGGCCCTTAAAGATTCATATCCCTCCCACTTACAAAGTGCATTCACTCTATCTCAACATTGCCCAAACTCTCAACATATTACAGCATCAATTGAAGTCCTAAATACTTTCTAAATATCATTATTTTTATAAATAATTTTTTATTAAAAAATAAAAATTTTTATAAAAAAAATAAAAAATTTTTTTATAAAAAAAAATTGCCCCACATCTCATCATCTTAATCATAATGGTGAGGTATGGATGAGGTATGGGTGGGAGGTATGGGTGAGGATCTGAGTATGATACATCTTGAGGCAAAATTCCTATCTGTGGACCTTTGAAACTAGGAAACATGTTATATTCTCTGAAAATACAGGCATAGAATACAAGTTACAGACATTCTCATTCCAAAACGGAGAAAATGGAAGGAAGGAGTCAGGAACCCCAAACAGTTTTAAAATCTAACTGGGCAAACTCCATTAGGTTTTAAGGCATGGTAGTAATCCTCTGTGGTTTTAGGCTCTGTCATCTGGGCCCAAGGCACCTCCCTTGAAGTCATCCTTTCTTTTTCTTGAAGAGTAGCACTAGTTTACTGCTTAGTAGTTTTATAAGCCTGCTTCCTGGCTATAGAATTTTGGAAGTCCAATATCCTTCTTTAATCTTGTCCCCTCTCTGTCCATTTCAGTCCAATTTTGCAGTGTTTCTGCACATGTAACATTCTCAAAAACGTTGTGAGTATTGTATATATGTCATGTGGGTTCATGCCATTAGCCAAGAGGGTCCTCTCCAAGATCTTTCTGTATAATAATATCTCTATTCCTAGATTCTGCTGAGGATGGTTGAAGAGATCCGTGAATCACAAGCCTATTCTCTTTAAGGAGCCCACTGTGTGAATGAATACACTGATCTTTTGATCTTTTTGAAGCACTTGCAGAAGGCTGTCCAGCCATACCCTTGACCTTTTTTTTTTTTCCAGAGCATGCTTTCCTAACAACAAATCTCCTAATTTTATCTTTTCCAATCTGATAATTTCACCAAGTCTTGGTTTCTTTTTGCTTACTTGTTCTTCTTTCAATTTACCTCTTTCCTCATGCATTTTACTATAAGCAGCAAGAAAAAGCCAGGTCATGATTTCAACACTCTGCTTGAAAATCTCTTTAGCTAAATATCCAAGTTCATAATTTGTAGTTGTGTTTTCCACATCACTATAGGACACAATTCAGCTAACAATCTCCTGCTGTCACTCTATAACAAGGATCCTTTTCCTCCAGTCTGCAAGAACATGTTCCTCATTTCTTTCTGAGCCCTCACCAGCAATGCCTTTAGCATCCAAAAGGTTTAAGGTAATATAGACTTTTTCTTTCATGTGGCTCACAATTCTTCCAGCCTCTATCCATTACCTGATTCCGAAGCCACTTCCTCATTTTTATATATTTGTTACAGCATTACCCCACTTCTCAGTACCAAAATCTACATTACTTTCCTATCCCTGCTATTAACAAATTATGACAAACTTAGTGGCTTAAAACAACACATATTCATTCTCTGAACGTTCCGGAGGTCAGGAGCCCAACATGAGTCTTATAGGACTAAAAACAAAATCAAGGTAGTTGGGGAGAGGGAGGGAGGCAAGCCATGAGAGACTCTTGAATGCTGAGAACAAACTGAGGGCTGATGGGGGCAGGGGAGAAGGTGATGGGCATGGAGGAGGACACTTGTTGGGATGAGCACTGGGTATTATATGGAAACCAACTTGACAATAAACTAAGGAAAAAAAACAAAAACAAAATCAAGGTGTCAGCAGGGCCAGTTTCTTCTGGGAATTCCAGGAGAGAATCTGTACCTTGCCAATTCTAACCACTAGGGGCTGTGAGCATCCCTTAAAAATCTTTGGCTCATAGCTGCAGCACTCCAATTTCTTGTTCTGTTGTCACGTGTCCTACCTTTTATACTATGAACTCCTTCTGCCTTCCTTTTATAAGAACACTTGTGATTTATATTTAGGGTCCACCAGGAAAATCCAGGATGAGCCTCCTTATCTCATGCTCCTTAAATTAATCATACTTGAGAATCTCTTTTGCTATATAAGGTAATATCCACAGGTTCCAGGAATTAGGACTAAGATAAATTTGGAGGCCATTATTCAGTGTTCCACAAGGGTAGTTTAGAAATTTTGCAGATCCTTTCTTTGTTTTTTCTTTAATTGTTTATTTGTTTTAGTTAACAGCATAGTAATTTGTTTAATGTAATATCTGTAACAAATTGTATAAATCTGTAATTTGTAGTAATTTGCTTAATGTGTCTATCACAAAGTTTAATAACTAAAAATTGCAGACTGGCAAGAAGACGGAGAAGTAGGGAGCTCCATGCATTTCGCTTGTACCCATCTTTCAAACAGAGAAGGCCTGAAGTCATAGGACACTGAGCCACAGGAGTTTGGGAAGACAAAGAGACAGAATACACTGGGAAGGAAACATCATAAGTGCTTTGCATGTTAATTGGATTTGTCTGTGTGTCTGTGTGCCTTTGTTCCCTGTGTGGTTGTCTGTCTGTTTTCTTTTCCAGGGTTACCTCAAGAAACAAGCCAAAGTACCTATGGTAGAGAGTCCCAAATACTACTATAAGTAGGGAAACAAAATAACCAAAGTCTCAACAAGAGAAACCAAGAGACACCATTCAAACAACACTTCCTGAATGGACAGGCCCTAATTAATACAGCAGCACCCGCAGGAGCAGAGTACATAACAAGTTTTTAAAATAAACAAGAGAGAGAAAGCTAACCGAAATGACGAAACAGAAGAACTCTCCTCCAGAGAAATTCCAGGAAGAAAGTACAGCTAAAGAACTGCTCAAAAAAGATAAAAGCAACATAACTGAACAAGAATTTAGAACAAAAGTCATAAAATTAATCGCTGGGCTTGAAAAAAGCATGGAAGACATCAGAGAAACTGTTGCTACAAAGACTATGGAGCTTAAAAATGGTGGGGGAAAGGGAGAGAGGCAAACCATGAGAGACTCTTGAATGCTGACAAAAACTAGGACTGATGGATGTGGGGGGGAGGGGGGGATGGGCATGGAGGAGGGCACTTTGGGGATGAGCACTGAGTGTTATGTAGAAACTAATTTGACAATAAACTATTTGTAAAAAAAAAAAATAGTTGTGATGAATTAAAAAATGCTGTAAATGAGACACATAATAAAATGGAGGCGTCCAATGCACGGATTGAAGAGGCAGAAAGGAGAATAAGTGATTTAGAAGACACAATTACAGAAAAAGACGAAACTGAGAAAAAAAGAGATAAACTGATCCAGGAACATGAAAGAAGAGTTCGAGAGCTCAGCGATACAATCAAACGGAATAATATCTGTATCATAGGAATTCCAGAAGAGGAAGAGAGAGGGAAAGGTGCTTACGGAGTCCTTGAACAAATTATAGCCGAGAACTTCCCCAACCTGGGGAGGGAAGTAGAAGTTGAAATTCAAGAGGCACAGAGAATTCCCCTCAGACATGATTTGATTCGATCTTCTCCACGACATATCATAGTGAAACTGGCAAAATATAAGGACAAAGAGAATTCTGAAGGCAGCTAGGGATAAAAGGGCCCTAACATACAAAGGGAAACCTATCAGAGTGGTGACAGACCCATCTATTGAAACGTGGCAGGCCAGAAAGGAATGGCAGGAAATCTTCAATGTGATGAACAGAAAAAAGTATGCAGCCAATAATTCTCTATCCAGCAAGCCTGTCACTCAGAATAAAAGGAGAGATAAAGGTATTTCCATAAACAAAAATTGAAAGAATTTGTCACCACTAAGCCAGCCCTACAAGAAATCCTGAGGGGGACTCTCTGAGGGAAATGTTGCAAGGAACGCAAGGTACCAGAGACACCACCAAAAGCATGAATCCCAGAAGGACACAATGTCTCTAAACCCATATATTTCAATAACACTACTGAATGTAAATGGGCTGAATGCTCCAATCAAAAGACCCAGGGTAGCAGAATGGATAAAAAACCAAAACCATCTATTTGCTGTCTACAAGAAACTCACTTTAGACTGGAGGACACCTTCAGATTGAAAGTAAAGGGTTGGAGAAATATATACGATGCCAATGGAAGTCAAAAGAAAGCTGGAGTAGCCACACATATATCAGAAAAACTAGACTTTAAATTAAAGACAGTAACATGGGATGAGTAAGGGCATTATATAATAATTACAGGGTCTATCCATCAGGAAGGACTAACAATTATAAATGTCTATGTACCGAATATGGAAGAACCGAAATCTATAAAACAATTAATCACAAACAGAAACACTCTTATGGATGAGAATGTGCTAATAGCAGGGGACTTTAATACTCCACTTACAGCAATGGATAGATCAAGTAGACAGAAAATCACTAAAGACACAATGGACTTGAATGACACACTGGACCAGATGGGTTTGACAGATATATTTAGAACTCTACATCCTGAGGCCATGGAATTCACTTTCTGCTCAAGTGCACATGGCACATTCTCTAAGAGAGATCACATACTGGGACATAAAGCTGCCCTCAATAAATATAAAAGAATTGAGATCATACCATGCACACTTTCATACCCCAATTCTATGAAACTTGAAATCAATCACAGGAAGAAGTCTGGAAAACCTCCAAAAACATGGAGGTTAAAGAACACCCTACTAAACAACCAATGGGCCAATCAGGCAATTAGAGAAGAAATTTAAAAATATATGGAAACACATGTAAATGAAAATAAAATAATCCAAACTCTATGGGATGCAGTAAATGCAGTCCTAAGAGGAAAGTACATTGCACTCCAGGCCTATTTCAAGAAATTAGAAAAAGCGCAAGTGCAAAATCTAACAGCACACCTAAAGAAACTAGAGGGAGAGCAACAGGAGCACCCTAAACCAAGCAGGAGAAGACAAATAATAAAAATCAGGGCAGAAATAAACAATATAGAAACCAAAAAAACAGTTGAACAGACTGACAAACCCAAGAGTTGGTTTTTTGAAAACATGAACAAAATTGAAAACCTCTAGCCAGGCTTCTCAAAAAGAAAAGAGAGAGCACCCAAATAGACAAAATCATGAATGAAAATGGATTTATTACAACCAACTCCTCAGAAGTACAAGCAATTATCAGGGAATACTATGAAAAATTATATGCCAACAAACTGGACAACGTAGAAGAAATGGGCAAACTCCTAAACACATACGCACTACCAAAATTCACATGGGAATTTCAGAGAGAAAATCTGAACAGACCCATAACTAGTGAGGAAATCGAATCAGTTATCAAAAATCTCCCAACAAATAAGAGCCCAGGGCCAGAAGGCTTCCCTGGGGAATTCTACCAGACATTTAAACAGAATTAATACCCATTCTTCTCAAGCTATTCTAAAAAACAGAAATCGAAGGAAAACTTGCAGACTCATTTTATGAAGCCAGCATCACTTTGGCTCCCAAGCCAGAGACCCAGCAAAGAAAGAGAACCACAGGCCAATATCCTTGATGAATACAGATGCAAAAATCCTCAACAAGATACTTGTAAATCGAATCCAACAGCACATAAAAAGAGTTATACACCATGATCACGTGGGATTCATTCCTGGATTACAGGGCTGGTTCAATATTTGCAAATCAATCAATCTGATCCATCACATCAACAAAAGAAAAGATATAAACCATATGACCCTGGTGATAGATGCAGAAAAAGCATTTGACAAGATACAGCATCACTTCTTAATAAAGACCATCAAGAAAGTCGGGATAGAAGGAACCTAGTGAAACATTATAAAAGCCATCTATGAGAAACCCTCCGCTAATATCATCCTCAATGGGGAAAAACTGAGAGCTTTCCCCCTGAGATCAGGAACACGACAGGGATGTCCACTCTCACCACTGCTGTTTCACATAGTGCTGGAAGTCCTAGCATCAGCCATCAGACAACAAAAGGAAATCAAAGGCATCAGAATTGGCAAAGAGGAAGTCAAACTCTCACTTTTTGCAGACGACATGATACTCTACATAGAAAATCCGACAGACTCCACCAGAAGCCTACTAGGACTGATCCATGAATTCAGCAATGTTGCCAGGTATAAAATCAATGTACAGAAATTGGTTGCATTTTTATACACCAATAATGAAGCAACAGAAAGGGAAATAAAGAAACTGATCCCATTCACAATTGTACAAAAACCATAAAGTATCTAGGAATAAACCTAACCAAAGATATAGGTGATCTGTATGATGAAAACTATAGAAAACTTATGAAGGAAACTGAAGAAAACACAAAGAAATGGAAAACATTCCATGCTCATGGGTTGTTGAATAAATACTGTAATAATGTCATTACTACCCAAAGCAATCTATACATTCAATGCAATCCCAACCAAAATTGCACCAGCATACTTCTTAAAACTAGAACAAACTATCCTAAAATTTGTATGGAACCACAAAAGACCGCGAAGAGCCAAAGTACTTTGAAGAAGAAAACCAAAACGGGAGGCATTACCATCTCAGACTTTAGCCTCTACTACGAAGCTGTCATCATCAAGACAGGATAGTATTGGCACAAAAACTGACACGTAGACCAATGGAATAGAAGAGAGAACTCAGAATTGGACCCAAAAATGTACAGCCAACTAATCTTTGACAAAGCAGGAAAGAGTATCCAATGGAAAAAAGACAGCCTCTTTAGCAGATGGTGCTGGGAGAACTGGACAGCAACATGCAGAAGAATGAAACTAGATCATTTTCTCACCCCACACACAAAAATAAGCTCAAAATGGATAAAGGACCTGAATGGGAGACAGGAAATCCTCAAGAATGGGAGACAGGAAACCCTCAAAATCCTAGAAGAGAAAGCAGGAAAAAAACCTCCTTGAGTTGTTTTCTCAACTGCAGCAATTTCTTACATGACACATTCCCAATCGCAAGTGAATCAAGAGCAAAAATGAACTACTGGGACCTCATCAAGATAAAAAGCTTCTGCACGGCAAAGGAAACAATCTATAAAACTAATAGGCACCTGATGGAATGGGAAAAGACAGTTGCAAATGATATATCAGATAAAGGGCTAGTATCCAAAATCTATAAGGAACTCATCAAACTCCACACCCGAAAAACAAATAATCCAGTGAAGAAATGGGCAGAAGGTATGAACAGACACTTCTCCAAAGAGGACATCCAAAAGGCCAACAGTCATATGAAACAATGCTCAGTGTCTTTCATCATGAGGGAAATACAAATCAAAACCATACTGAGATACCACCTCACACCAGTCAGAGTGGCTAAAATGAACAAATCAGTAGACTCTAGATGCTGGTGAGGATGTGGAGAAATTGGCACTCTCCTACACTGTTGGTTGGAATGTAATCTGGTGCATCTTCTCTGGAAAACAGTGTGGAGGTTCCTCAAAAAATTAACTATATAACTCCCCTATGACCCAGCAGTAGCACTCCTAGGAATTTACCCAAGCGATACAAGAATGCTGATGCATAGGGGTCCATATACCCCAATGTTCATAGCAGCACTCTCAACAATAGCCAAAACATGGAAAGAGCCTAAGTGTCCATCAACGGACGAATGGATCAAGAAGATGTGGTTTCTCTATACAATGGAATACTACATGGCAATGAGAAAGAATGAAATCTGGCCATTTGTAGCAATGTGGATGGAAATTGGTGGTGTTATGCTGAACGAAATAAGACAGGCAGAGAAAGACAGGTACCATATGTTTGCACATATAGGTGGATTAGGAGGAAGCTAACAGAGGACAAAGCGGGAACTGAAGGGGAAAATAGTTGGGGAGAGGGAGGGAGGCAAACTATGAGAGACTCTTGAATGCTGAGAACAAACTGAGCACTGAAGGGGTGTGGGGGAGAGGGGAAGGGGTTGATGGGCACGAAGGAGGACACTTGTTGGGATGAACACTGGGTGTTATCTGTAAACCAACTCGACAATAAACTATTTCAGGAAAAATAAATAAATAAATAAAAATTGCATAGTAATTTAAGTAAGTTTTAGGTTAAGTGAATTTTTAAATTTTGTCAACCTATTCATTATATTACAAAGTATTAAAAGACCTAGAAACAAGTTCCTTGGCTATTACTTTACATAAAATTATCATGTATTCAAAACATAAATATAGGTTTCAAGAAAGGGGAGAACATGTTAGTTAAGCATGCACTTGGAATGAAGATACAATATTGTTTGCTAACAGTTATGCCATAGGTACCAGACTTCTTAAACACATCTAAAATTATTAAGCCTGGTCAGGATATATTGGATTAGAAACTTAGGTTCCAGAGACTCCAAATTCCTTTTCAGATCCAGTTGAATAAAGCTGTTACAAAACCAAGAAAAAATAAAAAGGAAAGAAACCAGCCTGTATTGAATAATGTTTTGATTATTACAATGATTATAAAGGCCAATCTCCTTACCTAGGCTGGAATAAACGTGGCTAAGAATACGGGCTGGTTGTACTCTGATAGGGTATACCTCAGCAATGGTCTCCACATCAATTCCCTTGTCCTTCAAAATGGTCTTGATTTCTTCTGTCTCAGCCAGAATGGAAACTAAGAAAGAAAGGAAGAAAGATGTGGTCAACAGGAATTTTATTTCAATAGGAACCTAAAAATCTCTCAAGGCCACAGAATTTCTTTTGAATGGAAGAGAAAGAAAATGGGAGGAAATCAAGTTATTGAGGAACTTTGATGAAACAAGTACCATGCTAGGTACATAAAACTATTATCTAAATGGAAAAGGAAAAAGGATCTCTTGACTAGAGTATTAGATTTTGCTTTTTTGGCTAAGTACCTATGTACTCCTAGAGATTCCCACACTCTCTTTACATCTGAGATTCCATGTGTAAGTAGGAAAAAAAAATCCAGTGTGAGGTGTGTTATAGCTTTGGTAACAATTGATTCTCCAAAGCTCTTTTCTATTCTTACTCTTAAGACCAGAAAGGATTTTGAGGGTAATAAAGAATAAGAACTACTCTATACCTAGAGAATGGTAGAAGATAAAGTAAACCAGAAATACAGAATTGAGGTACCAGAGTTAAAATTGTGTGTGGTTCTTTTGGGAGCTAGGGGAAAGGGATTCTACTTCTCTAGATTCTGAGCCTGCCATGCCTGGACAGCTCCCTTTTCTTCCTTTTATATTCATGTCTCTGAAGTGGTTATCATACTCACAAAGGAAGAGGCCAGGCCATCCTGACTCTTTTGTTTACTCTCCCTCTAGGGGACAGATGGCTGGTTGGGGGCTACTAATCCTAGTGGGGCCTCAACTAGTTTGACACTAAACACCAGGGGCAAACATGTCCTCTCTTCCTATTCCTCTAGTGCTGGTAGATGTGTTGAACTGGATAATGGAAAAATGAAGGTACCATTTGGTTCATTCAAGTTTACTAGCATTTTCTATGTTGAGTATCTAGGGCAAAAATCTAGTAACCAGAGTGCCACTTTCTTTATCTTTGCCATTATCTTTTGTGTGTTATCTTTCTATCTTGGGGGCCTTATGGTATCGTGTTGCCGTGGTCTGGGTCAGGATATGCAGGATATGGTGATCATAGAGTCCCGTGGACATAACACAATCTTGATTACTTAGAACTACAAACACGAAAATGACAAAGATTCTCCAGGGAAAATGTACAAAGGGAGAATGATAATGTGGCTAAGGAAAGTCCCGGAAAACACATGTGGTTATCCATTCATTTATTAACAAATACTAATTAAGCACCTAAGTGGATGAGGTACTATGCTAGGCATTATGGATAAACAGATGGATAAATTAGTCTCTCTCTTAAAGAGCTTACAGTGTAATGGAAGGGACACATACATAAACTGATTATAAAATAAGCTGCTAGGTAAACAAAGATATACACAAAACATTATAAGTCACCCAAGTATGACACCTATCATATCAGGGACTGGTAGGGAGTAGTTTCAGAAAAGGTCTTCTGAGAGAGTTGATATCTTAGCTGAGTTTGAAAGAATGGATGTTAGCCAGGAGAAAGAAAGGAATAGGAATGGGAAAATCTATTTTAGGTAGAAGGTACACAATGGTCATAAAACATGGAAATGAAAAAAGAATGTGTATGTGTTGGTGGTGGGGAACTACATACATTTCAGTATTGCTGTAGCATAAAATACCTTGCATGGTGGTAAGAAAAAGAATCCGGTAAGGCAGACACAGTCTAGATATTTATGGAGGGCATATATGTCACTTTAAGTATTTTGTATTTTATCCTTGGGTAATGATTTCCAAACTTAATTCTACTAAGCTTCAAGGATCTGCAGAGGGCAATGCAGTTGGTAGCAGGAGGAGGGAGGACTGAAAGAGAGTCAAATGAGCAACACTCTGGGGCACCAGGAATACTTTCAACCCCAACAGCTGAGCTCTTTTTTTTTTTTTACTTTATGTTTTATAAAAACATTTAGAAAATGACACCTATGTGCTAGGCACTGCCAAATGCTAGGGGTACAGAGATAGGCATGATCCCTGGAGAAAATGACACTGACACTGAGTTCTGTTAGAAGGCTGAATGGAAATTAATCTGGCAAAGGTGAAGGTAAAAGTATGAGAGAAGCTGTCCCAGACAGAAGAAAAAGCACAAAGACTCAAGGGCAAAATGGAACAAGGGAGATATAGGAATTATATGATGTTCTTTACAGCAGGAGCATGAAGTGTGAAGGGGAGATGGTAAAAATTGACAATGGAGACAGGGTCAGACACCAGATCCTCAAGGGCCTTATAAACCATATGAAAAAGGTTGGCAATGGAAACCCTTGTAGAGTTGTAATCAGGAAAATAATATGTCCATATCTGTACCTTAAAAAACATATTAATGCTGATGGTTAAAGAATAAGCTGATACACTGTAGTGGGCCTACTCTGAAGACAGAGAAGCCACTTAAAAAGTCTATTGCAGTAATGCAGTGAAAAATGCTTATTACCTAGATTAGGATCATGACATTGGTACTGAAGAGGACTGTACAGATTTCAGAATCATTTAGAAGGTAAAGAAATCAGGATTTGTGAACTGGTTAAATATACGAGGTGAGAGATGGGGAGATACTGAGAATGATTCTCCATGAATTTATATGTGTAACTGAGAATGTTGTGTGCCTTTAATGACACAGGAATATAGGGAGAAAAGCAGGCAAGAATGATGTAGTAGTAAGAGGGTGATTTTAGACATGCTGGGTTTTTTATTTTTTTTAATTTTTATTTATTTATTTTGACAGAGAGAGAGCAGGTAAATAAGCAGGGGAAGGGCAGAGAGAAAGAGAGAGGGAGACAGAATCCTAAGCAGATTCCACCCTCAGCCCTGATGCAGGGATCGATCTCATGACTGTGAGATCATGACCTGAGCTGATATGAAGAGTTGGATTCTTAACCAACTGAGCCACTAGACATGTGCCTCTAGACATGCTGAGTTTGAAGTGCATGTGAGACATTCAAGTGGGGCTGTCTTAAAGGACAGTAATTTGGATTCAGGAATTATTAGCATACAAAGAGATGAGATGCGTCAAGGAGAATACACAGGGAAAAAGATAAGAGAACTCAGAATACAACCTTGAGAAAGTTCAACGTGTAAGAAATGGGCAGATAAAAAAAAAAGCCTAGGGTGGAAATGAGGAGTTCTTATCTCAAGGCTTGCATTTTCTCTATGGTATAGGAGGTAAAGTCATCTTCTGAGAGGGAAGAAGTTGAACTAGGGAGAGGGAGAAGGTTTGGAATAGAAGGAGGCAGAGAGATCAGAACAAATATTCTAAGTAAGACGATCTATGGATATAATCCCTAGGAATATCAACAGTTAAGGGGCAAAGAGAAGAAGAAGCCCAGAATGAGGCAGAGAAATGCAAAATTCAGGTTTAAGGAGACCCAAGAGATGGTATCACAGAAGGCATGCAAGTTAAGAGTTTCTGGAAAGATAATAAATGAAACAAAAAGATCTAGTAGGATACAGATTGAAAAATATCTACTGAATTTTTCAATAACTTTAGCAAAAGCATTTTCAGAGGAGTAATAAGCCACATTTAAAAGGACTGTAGAATGCATGGAATACAAAGAAGCGATATTCAGGTGAGAAAGGAAGGATAGGATTACTAGAGGGTGATGGGTATGTAAATGAACTAAAAAACAGAACCAACAGAGAAGAGGAGTTTGAAGATTAGAGGAAAGAGTAGGTTTCTAGCAGGGCTGGGGTTCAGGATAGGATCAAGCATTAGAAGGAGGATTCAGTCTTGAAGAAGAGAAGAAACACCTTTTCTGAGACTGGAGAAAAGGGGGCAAGGATAAGTAAAGATATAAGTAAAAATGTGGTGGGAGGTTAGGAAACAGATAGGGATCATAACATTAAAATTATCTAGCTAGATTAAGATATTTACCCTTGTTAGCAGGCCAAGAAAAAGGATGAAAACAAGGGATGGGCTTGAAAACAGAAAATTTGGAATAGTGGCTGAAAAGAATGAAAATGCTGAGTAACAGTAAGAACAAAGACTAACAAGGAGCACTGTTGGCCTAGCTGGGTTGGAAACTGTAGAATTACAGTGCAACCATGTGCTGATTTGTGTGATTTTTTTTCCAGTAGATTTAAGCAGGCCAGATATAGGATCAGAAAATGCAGAAAGGAAGAGTCTGAGAAGATGACAGACTACAAGGACCCTATGATCATCTCGTCCCATAGACATAACTATATAACAATCACATCAGTATAAATAACCCAGAAAACAATATGAAGACTGGCAGAACAAACTCCACAACTTAAGGTAGAGAAGAGGCCACACTAAAGAAAGTAGAAAGGGTGAAGATGTGGTTTGGGAGCAAAACAGACTGTGGCCATCTGTAGCAGGGAGGGAGCCAGTGATGCAGAGAAGGACAAAAAACAGATTATTACACCAAGGAGCCCAAATGGGGAAAATGAATCCCCATAACACTTGGCTTTGAAAGCAAGAGGGGATGAATTTTGTAAATTCCTACAACCAGCAGGACTTTAAAGCGTGGACTTTTAAAAATCAGCAGTCTCAGCTCTAGGAGAACCCAGAGGGCATTAGGAAGTAGAATTCCTGCCCTTTAAGAAACTGCAACAAAACCCAACAGTGATATAGTGTGGAAGCAGCAGTTTGAAACACACTAGGGATGGATGGGAGGGAGAGTTATTTACTCATCTCAGAGCATGTCCCTGAGAGGTGGAGATCACAGTGAGACCCTTCCAAGAATAAAGGAGCCGGCAGGTACCATTTCCTTCCCTCACCATTCATCAACACATGACCACTGGCAGGGACCAGCAGAGTGCTGCAACTTGCGATCTAACTTGCTTACACCAAGCCCTGCCATTCCCACTTTTGGGTGGATCTGCCCTTCCCAGTCATGCTAGCTTCAGTCGTGGCACTGCAGGTCCCCTCCCCCAGAACACAGGTATATCCCACCAACACCTTATATCCCAATCCACATGTTCTGTGGGACTAAAGTTCCAGTGCCAGTGGCAGGTCTCATTTTGCAAGCTGACAGGTACACATCTTGCTAAAACATGCCCCACACAGCCAGGAATCAAACACTGCTCATAATAGGCAAGGAGAGCCTCTGCAGACAACTGGACTGAAGGAAAAAGAGGTCACGACTCAAGAGTAGGGCATACACAGCACACATAGGAGATCCTTCCTGAAGCTCCAGGTCCTGGGGAATAGGACTCTACACTGCAAGACACTACAGGACCTCTTCTTCATAAGGCTATTATCATTAGGAACAACAGAAGTAGGTGACTTTCCTAACAAAGAAAAAGACATGGAGAGTTAAACAAAATGAGGAGATGGAGGAATATGTTACAAAAGAAAGAAAAGGACCAAATCACAGCAAGAGACTTAACTAAAGCAAATATAAGTAGTATTCCTGATAGAGAATTCGAAGTAATGCACTTTTAAAGATATTTGTTGAATTAGAGAAAAGAGTGGAAGCCATCAGGGAGACCTTTAACAAAGAGACAAAAAAAAAAATAACCATCAAAGATGAAGAAGACAATAACTGAAATTAAAAATACACATGATGGAATAAATGGGAACCTAGAGGAAGTAGAAAAACAAATTATTGACCTGGAAGACAAAGTAATGGAAAACAATTAAGTTGAGTGAATGAGAGGGAAAAAATATTATACAAAGTGAGAACAGTCTTAGGGAACTCAGGGAATCCATCAAGGTAATAACATTCACATTAGAGATATCCTAGAAGAAGAAGAGAGAGACTAAGAGGTAGAAAATTTATTTGAAGAAATAACAGCTGAAAATATCCCTAATCTGGAGAAGGAAACATATCCACATCCAGGAGGCACAGAGATCCCCACAAAAATGTCAACCCTAGGAGGTCCACACAGAGACACATAGTAATTAAAATGGCAAAAAGTAGTGATGAATAATTTTCACAGCAGCAAGAGAGAAGACAGTTACATATAAGGGAAACTCCATAAGTCTATCAGCAGATTTTTCAGCAGATTTTTGCAGACTAGAAGGGAGTGGCATGGCATATTCAAAATGTTGGAAGGGAAAAATCTTCAGCTAAGTATACTCTATCCAGCAAGGCTATCAATCAGAATAGGAGAGATAAAAAGTTTCTCAGACAAATTAAAACCAAAGGAGTTCATGACCACTAAACCAGCTCTACAAGAAAGGAGTGGAAAGGAAAGATCATAAGTAAGAGTATGAAAAGTAATAAAATAAGTATTTTACTTACAAAAGCATTAAAAATAAGTATTTCTGCAAAACTCAGTCAATGGATTCATAAAATAAAAGGATGGAGAATATGACACCATACACCTAAAGTGTTGGGAGGGATTAATGAAGAATGGGTTCAAACTTAAATAGCCATCAACATATAGAACAGTATAGTCAAAAGATGTTACATACAAACCTAGCATAACCACAAATAAAAAGCTAGTAATAGATTTGCAGAGAATAAAGAGAAAGGAATCCATGTATATCACTAAAGAAAGGCAACAAACCATGAAAGAGCATAAGAGAAGAAAGGATCCGCGGATAAACTACAAAAAAGCCCACAAAACAAGTAACAAAATAGTACTAACTACATATCTATCACTAATTACTTTGAATGTAAATGGACTAAATGCTCCAATCAAAAGACAGGGTGAAAGGATGGAGGAAAAAAAGATCCATCTATATCCTGCCTACAGGAGACTCCTTTCAGACCTAAAGATACCTGCAGATTGCAAATGATTGTCAAAAGAAAGCTGGGGTAACAATACTTATATCAGACAAACTAGACTCTAAAACAAAGGCTTTAACAACAGACAAAGAAGGATACTATATAATAATAAAGGGAACAATCTAACAAGTGGATGTAACAATTATAACTGTTTATGCATCGAACATGGAAGCACCCGAATACACAAAAAAATTAATAACAAATATAAAGGAACTGATAGTAATACAATAATAGTAGGAGACTTTAACACCCCACTTACACAAGTGGACAGTTTACCCAAACAGAAAGTCAACAAGGAAACAGTGGCTGTAAATGACACACTGGACTAGGTGCGTTTAACAAATGTTTCAGAGAATGCTATCACTAAACAGGAGAATAAACATTCTTCTCAAGTACATATGGAACATTCTCTGGTATAGATCACAATTAGGCCACAAAACAAGTCTCAACAAATTTAAAAAGGGTACAGTCATACCATGCATCTTTTCTGACAACAACACTACGAAACTAGAAATCAACCACAAGAAAAAAATCTGGAAAGACCATAAATACTTGGAGGTTAAATAACATGAACAATGAATGGGTCAATCAGAAAATAAAAGAAGAAATAAGAAAGTACACAGAAACAAATGAAATGAAAACACAATGGTCCAAACTCTTTGTGATACTGCAAAAGTGGTTCTAAGAGGGAAGTTTACAGCAATACAAGCCTATCTCAAGAAGGAAGAAAAATCTCAAAGAAAAACCTAAATGTACACTTAAAGGAGGTAGAAAAAGAAGAATAACCAAAACCCCAAACCAGCAGAAGCAATGAAATAGTAAATAAAAAATAGATTAGAGCAGAAATAAATGATATAGGAACTAAAAATCAATGGCACAGATCAATGAAACCAAGAGGTTATTCTTTGAAAAGATCAACAAAATTGATAAACCTCTTACCAGAGTTAACACCTATTCTCAAACTATTCCAAAACATAGAAGAGGAAGAAAACTTCCAAACTTATTCTACAAGGCCAATTATCACCATGATACCAAAACCTGATGAAGACACCACCAAAAAAAAAAAAAAAAAAAAAAAAAGAATTACAGGCCAATCTCTCAAAAATATACATGTAAAGATCTTCAACAAAATATTAGCAAACAAATCCAATAATACATTTAAGAAAAAACATTCACCAGGCTGACCAAGAAGTTAAAGAGGAAGTTAAAAGGTACATGGAAGCCAACGAAAATGATAACACCACAGCCCAAAACCTCTGGGATGTATATAAGAGGGAAGTATATAGCAAACCAGGCCTTCCTAAAGAAGGATGAAAGGTCTCAGATAAACAACCTAACCTTACACCTTAAAGAGCTGGAAAAAGAACAGCAAATAAAACCCCAGGCCAGCAGAAGACAGGAAATAATAAAGATTAAAGCAGAAATCAATGCTACAGAAACAAAAAAACAAACCAACAAACAAAAAACAAACCAGTAGAACAGATCAATCAAACCAGAAGCTAGTTTTTTGAAAGAATTAACAGAACTGATAAACCCCTAGCCAGTTTGAAAAAAAAAAAAGCGGGGCACCTGGGTGGCACAGTTGGTTAAGCGTCTGACTTTGGTTCAGGTCATGATCTCACCACTCATGAGTTTGAGCCCCATGTCGGGCTCTGTGCTGACAGCTCAGAGCCTGGAGCCTTCTTCCAATTCTGTGTTTCCTTCTTTCTCTGTCCCTCTTCTGCTCACACATTCTCTCTTTCTCTCAAAAAGAAATAAACATTAAGAAAATTAAAAAAAAAAAAACAAAAAGGAAAGGACCCAAATAAATAAAATCAAGAATGAAAGAGGAGTAATCACAAGCAACATAGCAGAAATACAAACAATAATAAGAGAATATTATGAGGAATTATACACCAAGAAAATGGACAATCTGGAAGAAATGGACAAATTCCTAAAAACGTATAAACTACGAAAACAGGAAGAAATAGAAAATTTGAACAGACCCATAACCAGTAAAGAAATAGAATTAGTAATCAAAAATCTCCCAAAAAACAAGAGCCCAGGGCTAGATGGCTTTCCAAGGGGCTTCTACCAAACATTTAAGGAAGAGTTAACACGTATCCTCTTGAAGCTGTTACAAAAAATAGAAATAGAAGGAAAACTTCCAAACACTTTTTATGAAGCCAGCATTACCTTTATTCCAACACCAGACAAAGACCCCACTACAATGGAAGACTATAGACCAATTTCCCTGATGAACATGGATGGAAAAATCCTCAATAAGATAGTAGCCAAATAGATCCAACAGTACATCAAAAAAATTATTCACCACAACCAAATGGGATTTATACCTGGGATGCAGGGCTGGTTCAATATCCACAATCAATGTGATTCATCACATCAATTAAAGAAAGTACAAGAACCACATGATCCTCTCAATGGATGCAGAGAAAGCATTTGACAAAATACAGCGTCCTTTCTTGATAAAAACCCTTAAGAAAGTAGGGATAGAAGGAACATACCTCAAGATCACAAAAGCCATATATGAAAGACCCACTGCTAATATCACCCTCAATGGGAAAAAACTGATAGCTTTCCCCTCTAAGGTCAGGAACACAACAGGCATGTCCACTCTCGCCACCGTTATTCAACATAGTATTGGAAGTCTTAGCCTCAGCAATCAGACAACACAAAGGAATAAAAGGCATCCAAATCAGCTAAGAGGAAGTCAAATTTTCACTCTTCACGGATGACATGGGTTTTCTATATGGAAAACCCAAAAGATTCCACCAAAAAACTGCTAGAATGGATCCATGAATTCAGCAAAGTCGCCGGGTATAAAATCAATGCAGAGAAATTGGTTGCATTCCTATATACCAATAATGAAGCCATAGAAAGAGAAATCAAGGAATTGATCCCACATACAATTGCACCAAAACCCATAAAATATCTAGGAATAAACCTAACCAAAGAGGTGAAAAATCTATACACTGAAAACTATAGAAAGTTTATGAAAGAAATTGAAGAAGACACACACACAAAAAAGGAAAAATATACCATGCTCCTGGACAGGAAGAACAAATATTGTTAAAATGATAATACTACCCAAAGCAATCTGCATATTCAATGCAATCTCTATCAAAATAACACCAGTATTGAGGGGGGCAAGATGGCGGAGAAGTAGGGAGCTCCATACATTTCTCTCGCCCCCATCTCTCAAACAGAGAAGGCCTGAAGCCATAGGACACTGAACTGCAGGAGTCTGGGAGGAAAAGAGACAGAGTTCACTAAGAAGAAAACCTCATAGGTGCGTGAGTGCGAACTGGGGAAGAAAAAAATGTGCTGGGACCTGGAGACACGGAGGGAGGGGAGGGAACCCCCTTTGCAGGGAGCTGAAGAGAGTTAAGGGGAAAAGAAAGAGTGTTTGAAACTACTCATAGAACTGTCGCTAGAGAAGAGGAAAACCTCGACCCAGGACAGAGAGGGATCCTATTTCTAGATGTGGTGTTTTCTTTGGGCTGAGTGCCACAGTCCCAGGTGGCGCCAGGAGAAACTGTTCCGCTGCTCTCCCGGCTCAATTCCCAGCTGGGAAGCGGCCTGTCCTGAAACTGCTCTGCTGCTCTCCTGGCTTGATCCCCGGCTGGGAAGCAGCCTGGCCTGGGGGATTACATTTCGGGCTGTATCAATAAAGCACGTGGACTGAGACCTGGAAACGAGGCGAGGCTTGGGACATAGAACACAGCACACCTTGGCTATGCTTGCGGCCCAAGGAGATCAGACCCAAAAGGGTGATTTGCAATGCTAGGTTTGAGAAGGGGCTGGGGCGCCACCATTTTTCTTCCCACAACTACCAAAGCAGGACCTCAGTGGAGGCTAGACCTGCCTACACCAAACTATGCCCATCCCTGCTAGAGAGCTACTTTTTTTTTTTTTTTTTTTACCTAACCCTGGGGCAAGACAAACATGGATGCAATGCTGTGATTAATGCTAGATCAATTCTTTCTATTCAGATACATTTTCCCTTATCTCATTCATATCCCTCCCTTCTGATGGACTGGGCACTCTGGTCATTGGTTTGCTTA
Organism: Hyaena hyaena; assembly: GCF_003009895.1. Lineage (NCBI taxonomy): Eukaryota > Metazoa > Chordata > Mammalia > Carnivora > Hyaenidae > Hyaena > Hyaena hyaena. The sequence continues at coordinate 2,939 of NW_024081476.1, read as the reverse complement.
AACAGTCACATTCAATCCATCCTCTACATGTATATTCTACACCTCCACCATTACCTTCCTATCGCTCTCTCTCTGGAATAATCAGACTATATAGTTTCTCTGAGTAACACTATCTGTGTTTCTTTCTCCTCGGCTCCTAGCATATTCTCCTTTTTCTCTCTGAATTAAGCCTCTTAGTCTCTCTGCCTTGTCATTGTCCAATTTCGCTTTCTCCCCAACCCTGTCATTTCTCTCTTTGTACATGCTCTTCCATCAGCACTGCATACACTCTGCTCTTTATTTGTACCTTGGAATTCTGGTTTTATGCTTTTAAGACTGTCCTTTGTCTTTTCGGGGTTTTTTCTTTCTTTTTCTTTTTTCCTGTCAGTTTGCATGTTCATTGCATTTGTCTGTGTGTTTGCATGCCTTTGTTCCCTGTGTATTTGTCTCTCTGTTTTCCTTTCCAGGATTACCTCAAGAAACAAACCAAATGGTGGAGAGTCCCAAATACCACTACGAGTAGGGAAATAAAATAACCAAAGTCTCAACAAGAGAGACCAAGAGAAACGACTCAAAGAACACTTCCTGAAGGGACTGGCCATGGACAGTTAATGAGCCTTCTTTAATAAAGTAGTACTTGCAGGTGCAGAGTGCATAACAAGCTTTTAAAACTAACAAGAGGCAGAAAGCTACCCAAAGTGACGAAATGGAAGAACTCTCCTCTAAAGAAATTCCAGGAAGAAATGACAGCTAAAAAACTGTTCAAAACAGATATAAGCAACATAACTGAACAAAAATTTAGAACAACAGTCATAAAATTAATCGCTGGCTTGAAAAAGGCATGGAAGACATCAGAGAAGCTATTGCTACAAAGACAATAGACCTTAAAAATAGTTGTGATGGATTTAAAAATTCTATAAATGAGGTGCATAATAAAATGGAGGTGTCAAATGCACGGATTGAAGAGTCAGAGAGGAGAAAAGGTGCATTAGAAGACACAATTATAGAAAAAAAGGAAGCTGAGAAAAAGAGAAATAAACTGATCAGAAGCACAAAAAGAGAGTTTGAGAACTGAGTAATGCAATCAACTGGAACAATATCTGTATCATAGGAATTCCATAAGAGAAAGAGAGAGGGAAAGGCACTGAAGGAGTCCTTGAACAAATTATAGCTGAGAACTTCCCCAATCTGGGTAAGGAAACAGACACTGAAATCCAAGAGGCACAGAAAACTCCCCTCAGACGTAACTTGAATTGATCTTCTGCATGACATATTATGGTGAAACTGGCAAACCATAAGGACAAAGAGAGAATTCTGAAAGCAGCTAGGGAGAAAAGGGCCCTAACATACAAAGGGAAACCTATCAGAGTGGTGACAGACCTATCTCCTGAAAATTTGCAGGCCAGAAAGGAATGGCAGGAAATCTTCAATGTGATGAACAGAAAAATAGGCAGCCAAGAATCCTCTATCCAGCAAGCCTGTCATTCAGAATAGAAGGAAAGATACAAGTCTTCCCAAATAAACAAAAATTGTTAGAATTCCTCACCACTAAACCAGGCCTACAAGAAATCATGAGGGGGACTCTTTGAGGAAAATGTTGCAAAGAATGCAAGGTACCAGAGACAAAACCACAAGAATGAAACCTACAAAGGACACAATGTAAACCCATAGTTTTCAATAATAACACTGAATGTAAATGGGCTGAATGCTCCAATCAAAAGACATAGGGTAGCAGAATGGATAAAAAAAAAAAAAAACAAAATCCATCTATTTGCTGTCTGCAAGAAACCCATTTTAGACTGGAGGACACCTTCAGATTGAAAGTAAGGGGATGGAGAAATATCTATCATGCTACTGGAAGTCAAAAGAAAGCTGGAGTAGCTATACTTATATCAGACAAACCGGACTTTAAAGTTAAGGCAGTAATAAGAGATGAAGAAGGGCATTATATAATAATTACAGAGTCTATCCATCAGGAAGAACTAACAATTATAAATGTCTACACACCAAATACAGGAGAATAAAACAATCACAAACATGAAACAAACTTAAGGACAAGAATGTGCTAACAGCAGAGGACTTGAATACTCCACTTACAGCAATGGATAGATCAACAGGAAGAAAATCACTAAAGAAAAAATGGACTTGAATGACACACTGGACCAGACGGATTTGACACATATATTTAGAACTCTACATCCTGAGGCTATGGTTTTCACTTTCTTCTCATGTGTGTATGGCACATTCTCTAAGAGAGATCACATACTGGGTCATAAAGCAGCCCTCAATAAATATAAAAAATAGAGATCATACCATGCACACTTTCAGATCACAATGCTATGAAACTTGAAGTCAGTCACAGGAAGAAGTCTGGAAAACTTCCAAAAACATGGAGGTTAAAGAACACCCTACTAAAGAATGAATGGACCAATCAGGCAATTAGAGAAGACATTTAAAAATATATGGAAACACATGAAAATGAAAATACAACAACCCAAACTCTTTGGGATGCGGCAAAGGCAGTCCTAAGAGGGGAGTACATTGCAATCTAGGCCTATTTCAAGAAATTAGAAATAGCGCAAATACAAAATCTAACAGCACACCTAACGGAACTAAAAGGAGAGCAACAAGAGCACGCCAAACCAGTGGAAGAAGAGAAATGATAAAAATCAGGGTAGAAATAAACAATATAGAATAAAACAAAAACAAAAACAAACAGTTGAACTTATCAATGAAACCAAGAGTTGCTTTTTTGAAAAAATAAACAAAATAGACAAACATCTAGCCAGGCTTCTCAAAAAGAAAAGAGACAGCACTCAAATAGACAAAATCATGAATGAAAATGGATTTATTACAACCAATCTCTCAGATATACAAGCAATTATCATGGAATACTATGAAAAATTATATGCCAACAAACTGGACAACCTAGAAGAAATGGACAAATTCCTAAACACACA